>NC_037672.1:35965713-36265713 GCF_003255815.1 Theropithecus gelada
GGCGGGATCTCACGTCACTGCAAGCTCCGCCTCGCGGGTTTACGCCATTCTCCTGCCTCAGCCTCCCGAGTAGCTGGGACTACAGGTGCCCGCCACCACGCCCGGCTAGTTTTTTGTATTTTTTTAGTGGAGATGGGTTTCACCATGTTAGCCAGGATGGTCTCGATCTCCTGACCTCGTGATCCTCCCATCTTGGCCTCCCAAAGTGCTGGGATTACAGGCTTGAGTCACCACACCCGGACACAATATGAACAAGTTTTTATAGGATCAAAGGAAAGAAAGAATTTGACTGGATCTGAGGAGTACAAGAATATTCCAGAATTGGGGAATAAATAGGAGAGATCAATAGAAAGTCCATTTGAATCAGAACCAGCAGGCAAGAAGTCTGAAACCACCTAGCAGCCTGTTCTGTAAGGACAAAAGATCATTAAATAGGCAACTAGCAAGCTTTACTGCAGAAAGCCAGGGATAGCATGGGTTAGCTTTCTTTAATTCCTCTTTGTTGAGTTTCCCATTGTCTTAGAAAGTATTCAGGAGGTAAGACCTACTGGTGTACAGTACAGTAGGAATATCAGGCCTATTAATCATAATCAAGTCTCTAATGCTTGTATTAATAAATCATGTTTAATCTAGAATAATTTCTGAAAATAATGCCACAGATCAATAAATAAATCCCTAGGAAAAGCCGAAGGCCCCAGGACCATAGCTGAGAACTTGAGGTCAGGGGAGCTTAGACACTCTAAGTAGAAGACACCCAGGCAAGACTCTAGTGGATGAAGACAATTACACAAGCCCACAGCCTTCTGAAATAAGCTTAGTTCTAACAATCTCAGGAAAAACACAAAATAATTTAGCTCTACTGATGGTTATTGGAGAACCATTTTCCCCAGGTTTAAAAAAGATGATGGATGTGGCTAAATCACTGTCCCCAACCTCTTTATAGAACCCAGAGCTTCCAACCTTAAGATTTAATTTCCAGGGTTAGGATGCAAGAAGTGACTTACTTTTGAGTTCTACCAGGAAGCAAAATGGCACACATCAAAAATAACCCATTTGGTGATTTCATGAATTTCCAAGCAGCTCATACAATGTACAGTCATACAGCTTTGTTCTTATTGCACATAAGAGACTATTTAAATCCTAGAAAATTGTACATTTCCAACTTCAAAATGAAATATATCATCCAACAGAATTAAAGCAGTAACTACAGAAAGAGTAATCAATAATTAGGCTCTTCCTCTTATTACCCTAGAGAATGAGGAGATGTTATTTAATCAATTGTTTTTCTAAAATTTATGACTGTTAGGAGCCAAGTCTAAATGTATATAGAAAAAGGTTCGAGGAAATGATGTAACTGTTCTCTAAGAAGGTGATTTAAGCCTTTGGATTACAGGAGGTTTAAGATGTTGCCCTTGTGGTAATGCAGTGTTTTAACTTAAGGGCCATTGTGAACATCAATTTTCCCTCATGAAACAAATCACCAGCCAACCAAAACCTCTATTACTTCTGTATTTCCCAAAGGACTCTTCCATTCCCAAATTGAGTATATGAATTGCAGCCTCATAAAGGTACTACCGAAATGTGACAGTCTCATTTGGAGACATACGTTACAAAAGAGTTTCAGCCAAAATAGTTTGAATCAGAAAGTGGTCTTTGAGTAGTTTGAATCAGAAAGTGGTCTTTGAGTAGTTTGAATCAGAAAGTGGTCTTTGAGTAGTGACTCAGCCTAATACATCACTAAGAAGGAGAAACAAATGAGGCATTGGAGACCATTCGTCCAAATGTCAAATGGGAAAAGTCATTCACACTCCATGGCATGTAAAGGAAAGCAGTGATGTTTCAAGAACTAACTGGCAAAGACTATCAGATTTTAGAAACAAAGTCTGCATTTCATGATGCCCTAAAATCTAGTTGAAAACATAATATTCCATATCGTTACCTCTCTTTTTGTATATTTGTTTGTTATGCCAAACTGAATATATTCACTTGTTATTTGAAGTTATGTTCTTATAGGAAGGTAGGCACCAACCAGCAGTTGCTAATAATATACTATAATTGAGTAAGTAATTCAATTGAATAAAATGTATGACAAATTTAACGAACATGTTAATTAAAATGCATACTCACCTTGCAGCATCACATTAATCTTTGTACCCCCAGTGCCTATGCCATGTTTAGTATGCATCAAATATTTGAGCAATACACAAGTGAGTACTCTGAGAGCTCCCCCCGCCAAAAAAAATGATTACAGTTATGATCAGATCCCCAGAGTGTGACTATAAACTGTATGGGGACCAAGTTTGAATACTGTTGTGTCCTACACTGTTATTACCTATCCAGTATCTATTTCCCCATATTCCTTATAAATAAAACCTAGATTTTGATTGGTACAGCAAGGTGTCCCACTGAAAACTCATTTCTCTAACCAATGTGATGCCAATGCTTGCCCATAAGGAGGGCACCCCTTCAAAATAAAAAGACAAAGCTTCTTTGGCTTTTTATTTTTACTTCTTCATGCTTGATAGGCAGGTATAATACCTGGTTTTGGTGCAGCCATGAGGATAACAGTTGCACATTTAGGATGGTGGAGAAAAAGTTAGACAGAGGCTAAATCCTTGATAACACTGCAGAGCTATTGCTCCTGTCATTAACTTAATTCTAGACTCCTCACTGAGTAAGAAAAATAGACTCATTGTTGAAGCTATTGCTTTCAATTGCTTGAAGTCAAATACATTCCTTCCCTGTGTGTCCTTTTGACAATATCTTTAAAGTAATAAATACATAGAAACATCACTTTTCACCTTTATTCTTTTATAAGTATCACCTTGGTCCCAGAACACTGATTTGAGTGAACAAATGGTTAATGTTTGAAAGCTTTCCTGAAATTTCTTGCCTCCAACAAGAGCCAGAAGGAAGACTGTTCACATATTCTTTATATCTTGAGCCAGACTGTCAGTTCCTCCAGGCCTAATCCATTACTTTGTGATTATTGATTATTCCGTTTATGAAAATGAGTATGACACAAGTTCCTTCTTGCAGATCAGATGTCAATACCTCAGAGGGTCCTTCACCCAGATTATGGCAGCCACCCAGTCATTCGCAACCATAGCATCCTATTTTAATTTTTGGTATAGCACTTATAAACCTCTGATACTTTTCATATTTACTTATGTATGTATTCACACATGTGTGCCTTTGTTTACTTTCAGTATCCTCCCCCAAGTGCTAGGATATGAGCAGAGAATTTGTCTGCTTTATCTAGAAATATATTCTTGGCTTATAGTAGACAACTAGGTATATTTGTTGAATGACTGAATGACTGAATCAGTAAGTATGAGAGAGAATCAAAGAATTGTCAGATATAGTCACTGACCTGAGGAAATTTCAAAGACAAATAAGGAGATGAGAGACTTACTGGAAATATGAAAAATATGAAGTTATAAGAATACTTTAAAAAAGCCAAGTGTGGTGGCTCATATCTCTAATCCCAGCATTCTGGGAGGCCAAGGCAGGAGGATCATTTGGGGTCAAGAGTTTGAGACCAGCCTGGCCAACATGGCAAAACCCCGTATCTACTAAAAATACAAAAATTAGCCAGACGTGGTTGTGGGTGCCTGTAATCCCAGATACTCAGGAAGCTGAGGCAGGAGAACTGCTTGAACCCAGGAGGTGGATGTTACTGTGAGCCAAGATGGTGCCACTGCACTCCAGCCTGGGCAACACAGCAAGACTCTGTCTCTAAAAGCAAGAAAGGATATTAAAAGGACAGAGGTATAGTCAGAACCCAATGAAGATAAGCCACAACTTGGATTTTTTTAGTAGCTCAGAGGATCAAGACTTTCATATGGATTCAGGCAGCAGAGAGAGCAAAGCCATAGTGAAAGGAGGAGGGCTGGAGCAAAGCATATTATAGCATAACATATCTGTGAATTTAACCAGAAAAAAAGGTGTGGTGTCTCTTTGAGAACATTTGTGATGTGGTTGGAAAAATGGGAGACTGCTCAAAGATTGTGGTTTTAGGATTGGTTGTGCTGAGTTATTGGGTGAGTGCAAAAGTAATTGTAGTTTTTGCATTGTTGAAATGTGCCATTTGATATTGGAATATATTCTTAAATAAATGTACTTAACGTTATACATCATTTAATGGGCATTTCTCACTTTCTCTTTTTTCCCTAATGACATTACTTGCTTTTTATTTTATGTGTATTTTAGACTATGGAAACAATGTTAGACAAAAAGCAAATGCTAGCGATTTTCTTATTTAAGTTCAAAATGGGTTGTAAAGCAGTGAAGACAATCACATCATTAACAATGCATTTGGCCCAGGAACTGCTAATGAACGTACAGTGCAGTGGTGGTTCAAGAAGTGTGGCAAAGAAGATGAGAGCCTTGAAGATGAGGAGCATAGTGGCCGGCCATCAGAAGTTGACAATGACCAATTGAGAGCAATCATCGAAGCCGATCCTCTTACAACTGCATGAAAAGTTGCTGAAGAAGTCAATGTCGACCATTCTATGGTTGTTCAGCATTTGAAGCAAATTGGAAAGGTGGAAAGCTCGATAAGAGCTGACCAAAAACTTTTTTAAAAATTGGCATTTTGAAGTGTCCTCTTCTCTTATTCTACACAACAATAACGAACCATTTCTCAATCGGATTCTGATGTGCAAGGAAAAGTGGATTTGATATGATAAATGGCTATGGCCAGCTCAGTGGTTGGGCTGAGAAGACACTCTAAGGCACTTCCCAAAGCCAAACTTGCACCAATAAAGGTCATGGTCACCGTCTGGTGGTCTGCTGCCGGTCTGATTCACTACAGCTTTCTGAATCCCACTAAAACCATTACTTCTGAGAAGTATGCTCAGCACATCCATGAGATGCAACAAAAACTGCAACACCTGAGGCCAGCATTGGTCAACAGAAAGGGCCCAATTCTCTACAACACCCCACTGCACATCGCACCACCAATACTTCAAAAGTTGAGCAAATTGGGCTAGGAAGTTTTTGCTTTATCCACCATATTCACCTGACCCCTTGCCAACCAACTACCGCTTCTTCAAGCAACTCGACAACTTTTTGCAGAGAAAATGCTTCCACAACTAGGAGGATGCAGAAAATGCTTTCCAAGAGTTTGTCGGATCCCAAAGCACGGATTTTTACGCTACAGGAATGAACAAACTTATTTCTCCTTGGCAACACTGTGTTGATTGTAATGGTTCCTATTTTGATTAATAAAGATGTGTTTGAGCCTAGTTACAATGATTTAAAATTCATGGTTCAAACTGCAATTACTTTTACACCAACCTAATAGTTTATACCTAGCATTGCTGAGCCTCAAGTTCCTTATTTGATAAATGGGGATGAGAATGCTTACCTCACTGAATTATAATCAGGATTAAAAGAGACAGTATGACAGCAGTTTGAGAAGCATGAGTAATTATGAAAATGGCTAACAGCTCTCGAGTTCTTATTATGTGTCAGGCACTGGAGCCATCACTTCACACAGATGATCTCTTTTAATCCTCACAAAAACCCAGAGGAAAAGACAAGATCCAGGTTTCAACATCAAAGGGAGAGAGCCAGCTAGGAGCAGGACTGGGCTGGGGAGAGGTTTGGGTTTTGGGTGATGGAAGAACAGCTCTCAGGAAAACATTCCCTTCTTTGACCAGCTCATCTAACAATTGCTCTGACGATCCACAGTTCCATGACTTACTTCACATTTAAACTAGGAGGATGACACCCAAACATGTGGTCACCAGGTGAGACATATATATACATCCCATTTTCGCCAAGCATCTACGAATCTACTTTGGCAAAGTACATTCAACAACTTGGGGGAATTCTCTAACTTCCTTGGAGAGGAAAGTGAGCCTCTTCAAATTTACTTTTTGCATCCAATTGTTCACAATCCAAGTATATTTTTAAAGATACATTTCTTTAACTGCCATCACATGCAAATTTCTAAGGAAATTAGAATGCTGCCAAACATCTTCCAGAAATGTAGGTAGTAACTCTTGCACAGAAGAACATGTACCATAAGTTAGAAAATCCTGAATAGAATTCCAAATATTCCAGTCATGATTTACCCAAGCAGAATGGCATAAGAATTAGGAGCATAGTCTCCAGGGTTGACAAATCTGTTTACTGCCTGGCTGTCACATATTGTTATGTAAACTTGGGGATGTTTATTTATTCACCATGTAGAATCATTTTTCTCAAGTGTAAAATGGAAACAAAAATGTATTACTCCAGTGCTACTGTAACAATTAATTGAGATGATACATATGAAGCAAAGCATCATGTGCTTCTCAGAGACAGTACTGAAAATGGTAATTTTTTTTCTTTTTATTACTAATTAGTTAAGTCTTTCAGCTTTTCTCACTTGGTACTTAAAATAACTACCTTTATTATATGCCACTCATGACAAAAGTTAGGTTTTGATGTAATTTAAGTATTGGAAAATATAAAAAGCATATTACCTCTTTGATAATTATCCTTTCAGCACAAGTTAGCATTCAGTCCAGCCAAAATTATATAATGCTAAATACTGAAATTAGTTTACATAAAAGTTAGTGGGCCGGGGGGTGGTGGCTCATGCCTGTAATCCCAGCACTTTGGGAGGTCGAGGTGGGCGGATCACGAGGTCAGGAGATCAAGACCATCCTGGCTAAAACTGTGAAACCTCGCCTTTACTAAAAATGCAAAAAATTAGCCGGGCGTGGTGGCGGGTGCCTGTAGTCCCAGTTACTCCGTAGGCTGAGGCAGGAGAATGGCATGAACCCGGGAGGGAGAGCTTGCAGTGAGCTGAGATCTCGCCACTGCACTCCAGACTGGGTGACAGAGCGAGACTCTGTCTCAAAAATAAATAAATAAATAAATAAATAAATAAATAAATTAGTGTTCGGCAGACTCTGTGATATTTGTGGTTTAGTATCAGTTCTCAAAATGGAGACAGTACATGTGATCTTACCCTGAAACCTCCAGCCAAACCTACTATTTCATACTTAATAGTAAAATAGTCAATATATACACTCAGTACATTTACATAATTCTAATCAGCCCGGGATCATTAAGTGTTGATGTTCTGTTATTCTTCATGTAGATTTTGTTTTAGTTCTCAAGAAGGATTTTCAAAATCATCTAAAGGATTCATTTACTCATGTTTTTAAATCAATATATGCCAAAAGATTTTCTCTCTTTACCAGAAAATTTACATAATATATTATTCCTCTAATTTGTGATTCTCTGTGCCTGTGGGAAAATATAAAAGAAAACTTAATATACTTGTTATTCTATGGAAATGATATTCATGTACATTTCTTATGCTTTCCTATGTGTAATTTTAGGAGTGGAATTGGTCCCTTATTTAAACTCTGAGATTTATTTGCTGTCTCTTAAAGAGACAGATGACTCCTAATTGGAAATAAAAATTGTAGCCTAGATACTTAGTCAAATATTTAATAGGACCTGCATTGTTAAGTTTGAAGTTTCACTCCAGCATTAGCAGTGAATTTTATATTTTATTCTATTTAGAATATGTGTAGTTATATTTTTGGTAGTTGTAATCACGTCTATTTCCCCAGCTAGAATGCAAACCCTTTGAATTTGGACCCTTTAATGAAGCTTTGGAACATTTACCCCCAACTCATAGGTCATCTGTAACATAACAGATCTCCCCATACACTTAAAGTGGGTGAATGAACTTCATGGGGGGTAAATTATGCCTCAATAAGGTTGGGATTACAGGCCTCAGTCACCACGCCAGGCCTTTGTTCTCATGTTTGATTGTTCCTTGCACATGCTTGAGGCTCCACTGGCTCTCTGGGTCATTGTCTGAGTCTTTACTCATTTTATGCCAAAGGAGGTAAAGAGAGATATCTGGTAAATGTGGAAAAAAGCAAACTGGGCCTGAGTATTAGTTCATTCTCACTCTGCTGTAAAGAAATACTTGAGACTGGGTAATTGATAAAGAAAAGAGGTTTACTTGGCTCGCAGTTCTGCAGGCTGTACAGGAAGCATAGCAGCTTCTGCTTCTGGGGAGGCCTCAGGGAGCTTTTATTCATGGTGGAAGGCAAAGCCGGAGCAAGGCACTTCACATGGCTGGAGCAGGAGGAGGAGAGAGAGTCAGGAGGTGCTACACACTTTTGTTTGTTTGTTTGTTTGTTTGTTTGTCTTTGAGATGGAATTTTGGAATTTCACTCTTGTTTCCCAGGCTGGAGGCAATGGCACTATCTGGGCCCATTGCAACCTCCACCTCCCAGGTTCAAGTGAGTCTCCTGCCTCAGCCTCCCCAGCAGCTGGGATTACAGGGGCCCACCACCACGCCTGGCTACTTTTTGTATTTTCGGTAGAGACCGAATTTCACCATGTTGGCTAGGCTGGTCTCAAACTCCTGACCTCAGGTGATCCACCCACCTCAGCCTCCCAAAGTGCTGGGATTACCAGGCATGAGTACACACTTTCAAATAAGCAGACCTCTAGAGAATTCTATCATGAGAACAGCACTAGGGGGATGGTGCTAAACCATTCCTGAGGGACCACCCCAGGACCCAATCACCTCCCACCAGGTCCCACTTCCAATACTGGGGATTACAATTCAACATGAGATTTGGACGGGTACAGAGATCCAAACCATGTCAACCTAGTTCTACTAATCCTGCCCTTCTTTTATTGGAATTCTCCAGGTCTCTGCTGCTTTTGCAGTGAGGAAAGACCTGTTCTATAATAATCCAGCACTGCAGGGTAGGCTAATCATCTTTCCAACAAGTGGTTCACTTAGCAAGCCTATTTGGCCTCACACATCCTACACTTAGCTCTTACTAGTAACTAAAATGGCACTTTGCCTTCTGCTTGCCACTCCTTATTTTTCACAAATGTTTACAAATCCAGGTGAAGAAAAGAGGTGCTCTTTGTTGAGCTCCCTTGGAAACACTAAGACTAATTCTATAATTTTTATTTCTCATCTTGGTAATTGTTATGGTGTGGAGATTCATGTACCTTCAGAGTTTATGTGCTGAAATCCTAACCCCCAGGGTGATGGTGTGAGGAGGAGGGATCTTTGGAAGGTGATGAGATCATGGAAGTAGAGTACTCATGAATGAAATCAGTGCCTTTTAAAAGAGATCTCAGAGAGTTAGTTGACTCCCTCCACCATTTGGAGGCACAGTTAAGGCACCATCTATGAGGAAGTGGCTTTCACCAGACACTGAATCAATGGCACCTTGATCTTGATCTTGATCTTCCCAGCTTCCAGAATTGTGATAAATAAATTTCTGTCTTTAAAAGCTACCTGTTTATGGCATTTTGTTATAGCTTCCCAAATAATCAAAGCCAATAGCTATTGTGACTTAAGTAATATACTTAACCTCCATTTTATTCCAAGAAATGTAATCACTTGACTCCCTTCTATTAAGCCCTCACCTCTACGTGCACATTTTATCTCTCCCCATTACCTCTCACCTTCCATCAGTAGCATCTCTACTTTTACATTATAATGCCTATTAACATTTGGGTTCTGTTCTATAACCATAATTAAATATTTATGCTATCTCTGTGGAGGTATTCTACGAGCTGAAAACTAGTAAACAGCAGTTACAGTATAATGACTACATAAATATTCAATGAAGGGCCAACTCATGTGCGACTATTCTATTTCCTTCACTTTATTCCCATATCACCCACTCCCACAGCAATCAATGTGTAATGATCCTAAGCATCCTGGTCAAATGATTCTTCATAATTGTACTTCAATATTTGCCCAAAATCATGCCTTATTTAATGTATCTCACACTTGGACACTAACCTTATAGACAGGGTTAGCTGTTATTTTTCCTGGAGTTTATATTTGTCTTCCAGACATTTATATTTATCCTTATTGAGAGAAGAAGCATATGCTTTCTTCACTGTGTCACTACTGTAATTCTGCTCATTTGTCATTCTATTTATTAATTGGAATGCCCATTCATCTTTCTGAGAAACTCCTTGCAGCCTACTAAATTCAAGTTCCAATTTGAATTGGTTACTTTCTGGGCCCACTGTCTACTTGTTACGCTGAGATTTCTTTTGACTTACTTCCTAGGTCAACTCAGCTGTTTTTTTGTTTTTTTTTTTACCTTGTATTCTCTGCACTCAAACACTGTCATTTGCTCAGTCTCTATGCATTTACAAAGTATTTACTACGTACAAGGCATAGTATTATACACTATGAAAATTCAAGGCAAATCAAAATTTGTCCTGCACCAAAAGAGTTAATAAGTTAGGTCTTGAACACACATGTAAATAATCATAACATAAAAACTACAAGAAAGATAATAGAGAAATAGAATTTGACAAAGAAATAGAGAATGAAAGAAATAGAAATATGCCATAGATGAAAAATTTAAGAGAGCATCAGATGTGAAGAGGTGAAGGGGAGGTAGGGCATGGTGAGCGAGAGTCAAGGAAGATCAGAGAATGCATGAGAAAGAAAGAAGGAATCTCACCTTGTTAAGCAGTGGTTGTGCAAAAACATAGACACTTTCTTAGTGAACAAAATGTAACACTCCTATTCAACATAGTATTGGAAGTTCTGACCAGGGCAATCAGGCAAGAGAAAGAAATAAAGGGTATTTGAATAGGAAGAGAGGAAGTCAAATTAACTCTGTTTGTAGATTACATGATTATATATTTAGAAAACCCCATTGTGTTAGCCCAAAAATTTCTTAAGCTGATAAGAAACTTCAGCAAAATCTCAGGATACAAAATCAATGTGCAAAAATCACAAGCATTCCTATACACCAATAATAGACAAATAGAGAGTCAAATCATGAGCAAACTCCCATTCACAATTGCTACAAAGAGAATAAAATACCTAGGAATACAACTTACCAAGGCATGTGAAGGACCTCTTCAGGGAGAACTACAAACCATTGCTGAGGGAAATAAGAGAGGACACAAACAAATGGAAGAACATTCCATGCTCATGGATAGGAAGAATCAGCATCGGGAAAATGGCCATACTGCCCAGACTAATTTATTAATTCAATGCTATTTCCATCAAGCTACCATTGATTTTCTTCACAGAATTAGAAAAAAAAACTACTTTAAATTTCATACGGAACAAAAAAAAAAAAAAAAAAAAAAAAAAGAGCTCATACAGCCAAGACAATTCTAAGCAAAAAGAACAAACCTGGAGGCATCACGCTACCTGACTTCAAACCAAAACAGCATGGTACTGGTACCATAACATATATAGACTGATGGAAAAGAACAGAGGTCTCAGAAATACCACACATCTACAACCATCTGATCTTTGACAAACCTGACAAAAACAAGCAATGGGGAAAGAATTCCCTATTTAATAAATGGTGTTGGGAAAACTGGCTAGCCATATTCAGAAAATTGAAATTGGACCCCTTCCTTACATCTTATACAAAAATTAATTCCAGATGGATTAAAGATTTAAATGTAAGACCTAAAACCATAAAAACCCTAGAAGAAAACCTAGGCAATACCATTCAGGACATAGGCATGGGCAAAGACTTCATGACTAAAACACCAAAAGCAATTGCAACAAAAGCAAAAATTGACAAATGCGATCTAAATAAAGAGCTTCTGCAGAGCAAAAGAATCTATCATCAGAGTGAACAGAGAACTTACAGAATGGGAGAAAATTTTTGCAATCCATCCGTCTGACAAAGGGCTAATATCTAGAATCTACAAGGAACTTAAACAAGTTTAGAAGAAAACAACAAACAACCCCATCAAAAAGTGGGTGAAGGATATGAGCAGACACTTTTTAAAAAAAGACATTTGCGTGACCAACAAACATATGAAAAAAAGCTCATCATCACTGGTCAGTAAAGAAATGCAAATCAAAACCACAATGAGATATCATCTCACACCAGTTAGGATGGTGATCATTAAAAAGTCAGGAAACAACAGATGCCGGAGAGGATGTGGAAAAATAGGAACACTTTTACACTGTTGGTGGGAGTGTAAATTACTTCAACCATTGTGGAACACAGTGTGGCAATTCCTCAAGGATCTAGAACTAGAAATACGATTTGACCCAGCCATTCCATTACTGGGTATATACCCAAAGGATTAAAATCATTCTACTACAAAGACATACGCACATGTATGTTTATTGCGGCACTGTTCACAATAGCAAAGACTTGGAACCAACTCAAATGCCCATCAATGTTAGACTGGATAAAGAAAATGTGGCACATACACACCATGGAATACTATGCAGCCATGAAAAACAATGAGTTCATGTCCTTTGCAGGGACATGGATGAAGCTGGAAACCATCATTCTCAGCAAATTAACACAGGAACAGAAAATAAAACGCCTCATGTTTCTCACTTATAAGTGGGAGTTGAATAATGAGAACACATGGACACAGGGAGGTGAACATCACACACTGGAGCCCATGAGGGGGTGGGGGCCAACGGGAGGGATAGCATCAGGAGAAATACCTAATGTAAATGATGGGTTGATGGGTGCAGCAAACCACTATGGCACATGTATACCTATGTAACAAACCTGTACATTCTGCACATGTATCCTAGAACTTAAAGTATAATAATAATAAAAAAGACATCCCTTCACCTTCTGCCATGATTGTGAGGCCTCCCCAGCCGTGTGGAATTGTGAGTCCATTAAACTTATTTTTCTTTATAAATTAAAAAAAAATGTTACAGTACTCTTAATCTAAAGAGAAACTAAAACCAATTTCATTCATTTAGAAAATAACAAAACTGAATATTGAAACCCATGGGACACTGCCAAGATCATTCTCAGAAGAAAATCCATAGCAATAAATGTTGTATTATTATAAAGCAGTAAAACCTGGGAGGAAAAAAAATGAACTAAGCACTCACCTCAAGCACATTGAAAAATATCTAAAATATAAATCTGATCTGTGAGACATATAAATTGATGAATATAAACATAAGTATAATGAGTTAGAAATCAAATTAAAAAGTTGAATTCAAACATAAAACCAAGAGTGATTTTTTTAGAAAAGTTAATGGAATAGATAGATTTCACGGCACTTTTTTTTAGGAACAAAAAAAGTCATCATATAGTGAAAGATACAGTTATTATAACACATATAATATTATAAGAAAGTAATATATATAAATATCACATAGAAAACTTGAAACCTGGATAAAATGATTGAATTGTTTGATATTATATATTATTAAAGTTGCTTATATATGAGAATAAACTAATAACTACAAAATAAATGTTTTTAATGTCAAGGAACACCATCTGCCCCTCCAAAAAGGGCTAGAAATTCAAGTATTTCTATATAAAGAATATTGCTTTAAATATCTTCGGATTCAGGTAATGATGATGCAGACAGAAGAGGTGCAGACTAATCTAACTTCCTACTAAAACCCAAAATCTAAACTAAAAAATACAGATAAATCAAATCTGTAATGGAGCAGAAGGCCTGTTGGAGTTTATTTTAAGAATGAAATTTATTTATTTGACAGGGATAAGAAAAGGAGAAAGGGAGATAAAGGAATACAAGATGATTATCTGGATGTTAATTTGGTATACATAATGAAAAGTAACATTATTCATTGAGATAAGAAAGATAACTTCATGTAGATTGAAATATGTTGCTTGAATTTAGATATAAAGTTTGGGATATATACAAATTTGGAGATATAATTACAATATAAATACGAGAGTCACAAGCATTAGCAAAATCAACTAGAGAGAGCATTCAGAATTCCAACAGAGCAGAATAAGATAATTAACTTTACCAAACATTATATTTTGAATATTGCATTAACCATCTATTGCTATATATATAGACAAATTACCTCAAAATTCAGCAGTTTAAAACTCGAGAATAAACTATAATTATTCCTTGTATAGTTTCACCTGGGAGAATCTTAGCTGTGCTATTCTGGCCCAGATTCTCTCATGATATTGTAGCCAGGTTGTTGTCCAGTACTGCTTTAGCCATCGCAAATATTTTCTGGGGTCAGGGTATCTACTTCCAAGCTCACTCATGCGGTTTTTCTTGCAGGCTTCAGTTCCTCACCAAATGGACCTCTCCATAGTGCCGCTCACAAAATTTAAGTTTGTTATCCCCGGCATAAAGGAACTAAGAGAGAGAAGATGAGAGAGATACATACAAAATGGAAGTTAAAATCTTCTTATAACCTAATATTGGAAGTGATGCCCGATCATTTCTGCTATATTCTATTCCTTAGAAGCAAGTTACCAAGTCCAGCCACTCAACAAGTAGGGAATTTAAGCTCTACTGCTAAAAAAGAGTATCAACAAATATGCCAACATATCTTTAAAACCCTCACAAATACCAACCACTTGGAAGAGCTAAGAGTTTGTGATGAGACCCAAGAAGAAACTATTAGGAATCCACATAAACATGAAGGTGTTAGTGATGTCCTGGAAGTCAGTTGATTTGAATAAGTCACTGTGTGTTATGATAGTGGAAAGAAATATTATTTACTGAGTACCCACTATATACGTGGCACTGTACTAGGTGTATTATGTGAATCATCTCTTTTTCTTGCCATTAATAACAACCATGTACTTCCAGTGCCTTCACCACCTGGAATCCCAAGGTACCTGAATCTGATAGGATACATTTTGGTTTTGAAGGGCAGAGTCTCAAGATAGTAGGAATTAAAACACAATGGAACGTATCTTTCTCACACATAAAAATCTGGAAATAGGCAGACTAATGTAATGGGAGCAGTGGCTCTGCTCCATGAAATCCTTGGGCATTCCAGCCCATGTTTCCATCATTGATAGCCCACAGTGTCATGATGCAGAACACGCCTAGAGCTCCATTTTTCAAGAAGCACAATGGAGGGAAGATTAAGAGGAAAGGAGCGAAGGACAGGTGCCAGCTGTCTTTCAGGAGGCTCAATTGGAAATTACCAAACACTTTTACTTAACCTGTCACAACTTTTCCATGGACTGAGAGATTTCTTTACTCTGGTAGTAATAAAGCCTAGATAAAATGCAGGGGTTTTATTACTATGGAAGAATAAATATATAGGGATAAATAGTAGTATTTATGACAATATTATACAGAATTATCGAAAGCATTCTAAAGTACAGGACCTCTGAAAAAAATTACTAGCCTTTTGATTCCTCAGGCATTGTGAAATCTGTTAGTTTTTTAAGGCCAATTCCTTAGAGACTAATTTTGACCAAGGTTTATATAGTTTATATTCTTAGTCAAAGTACTCAATTCTATTTCATTTCTGCCCTAACAGCTCACATTATCATGAATGAGAAGAAATTTGCACCTGCATTTTAAAATTTTTTGCCCAATTTAGCAATCTTGGTTCTCAGATGTCCTATCTAGTGATAATATCTTCTTATTAGCCTCTGGTATTTTGTGGGCTACAGAAACCACTTGGAAGGACCATAAAATTTCCCAGTTTTATGTTGGTACTAAATATATTATTTGCATCCATTAATGTCCTCACCAAATTTTTATCAGCAATACAATGCACAAAATTATGTGTGGTGTGATTATCTGTGATGTCCCCAAATCCTGCAAATAATTATGAGTAAACGAGGACTAGAGCCCAGGTTGGAGAATTGTAATTATTTATTACTAAAATTCTTGGACAAAAGGGAATGCCATTTTCCACTACTCACACACACAAAAAAGGAAGTATATAAGTAAATGTTTAAGTTCTGTCCAAAAACCACTATGAGTGTTAGGGCTCAGAAACTTATACCCCAAGGTGAAGGCCTCAGAAGTAGACTCAGAAGAAAAGTTTCTCTGAACTTCTTCTGTCCTCCTGTCTCTTGCTCCTCATTCTTCCCCACAATGCAAGTCATAGAAATTTGAATTCTTCCTTTCTAAGATGTGTCATAGAAACCAGAACCCCTTTTCCCCAAAGCCAGCCATAAAACCTGAAAACATTACCCTAACATTCCCCCTCCTTTCTGTGTAAAAGATGGTCATAAAGAAATTCTCTGACCTGACTTGTTTCGTTGTAGGTCATAAGACGCCCTGAGTCCAGAAAGCATTCCACTCCATGTCCCAGAGGAAGGAATGCTGTACTAAGAGGCCAAGAAGCATCTGAACAGTCAGACCATGCTGGGTTTCCCCACCTAGTCTATTCCCATTAGGTCATACTCTTTTTGTTCAACCATATTTCTATATGGTTTTTCATTCGTCATCAAATCTAAGCATAAAAATCGACAGTTATCACTGTATCTTTGAGTCTCCATTTTTAAGGCTTCCATGTCACATAAAACTATAATTAAGTAAATGTCTTCTGCTCTTCTCTTGTTAATTTGTCTTTTGTTATAGGAGTGTCAACTGTGACCCTTATGATAGGGAGGAAAGGGACCACCTCCTTTGCTCCCCAACAAGAGAAAAACACAGGTCAAAGCAGGTTGAGAACATATTTCTGACTTTAAAGCTCAGAAGTATGGTTACCACCAATTCCATCTCTTCCCATTTGTAAACCCATCTCAAAAATGTTTTGTCCTCGCTGAGCCTCACAAAGATTAAATATCACGTCCGCACTTATATACTTAAGAAATATCAGGATTAGGATTGTAAATTCATGTCTTCTTAACTTCAAAACACATCCTCATATTATTTCCAACACAAGGAGACTTGGATGCAATTACTTCTTTTTTTTTTTTCTGTTTTCTTTGGTATATGTAATTTAAGAGCATTGTCATTGATCTTAGGTGTATTGTTTCTTATGAAGTATTTGTTAAATTTCATTTTATTTACATTTGAATAAATTGATGCCAAAGTATCGCATTCAACATTTGCTTTAAAATATATATTGTTTGTTGTTGTTTGGTCATTATGTAATTACAACATATTAAAATGGGGATTGTCTAGATAATTAACTGGAATAGCTGTAATCTGACATACATGTGTCCCCATATATAGCTATCCTCAATTCCAAAGAAGAGAGAGAATTGAGGACACTGAATTATTCTGCCAGTTGACTCTGCATCCCTTGGTGACTGATAATTTTCTATACTCTTGCACTTGGCAGTGCTAATAAGTAAGGATTAATACATTTTAATCCTCCCTGATTTGGTCCTTTTCTTTTCTTTTTTTTTTTTTTTTTTTATAGTTTAACTGTATTTTCCAGTCTTCAAGACTTCCTATTGTCTATGGTTAATTTAAACAAATCATATTTTCACAGACCCTATGAATCTTTCTAGAGATTTTTTTAAGTGTCTCAAGGTAGTTTATTTTAAAATATATTTTAACATGGTGACAGTTCTTTCACTTGTCTTTCCCTTTCATTGTATTTGCTTCTAGGCTAATCTTCTGAAGTACAATTTGATCATGTTTTCTAATATAAAGTTGAAAGAGATGTTAAGTCATATCAGACCTTTTAGTAATCTATACAGTTCCAGAATCATTAAGGTGAGTAAGTTAGAAGAAAACATTTTCAATGGGATATTTATATATTATGACTTTAGAGAGAATTTTAAAACAAGAAAATGTCACTTTTTATCAAACCCTTTTATCTCATAGATAACTTTTCACTTATTTTAATTCAATTTTTAAATTTTATTATCTTCATAGGAATTTTAGGAGTACTGTAGAACACACTGAAGTTCCTGACTTCATTTTACAGGTGTAATTACTGAGATTTAGGTTCTATGGTTGGCCCAAATTTCATAAATAATAAATGGAAAATAAAGACCTAAAGCCTATAGAGTCCAATTTCTATGTACAGAATCTCTCTGTAATCTTTGACCTTTTTGTACATATTAAGGGATCAGGAGATGGTAAGATTGCTAAATACACAGTAGTTTTCTAATATAAATAATGATTAGATATACCTAGAAATATTTTTAAGCAATTCAGATCCTGCCCAATCTCTCTACTCCCTATTGCTACCATCCAAGATGTATCTACTGCCTTTGAATCTCTTAGAGTCAGACTCAGCAATTCATAACTAGGGGATTCTGAGACAGCTGCAACTTCCCTAGAGAACCAGCTTGATCCACGGAAACACTGGCAACATGAATTTTCCTACAGCATTATATGTTAGTGTTACTCATGTTCCCAATCCCACATCTCTAGGCCAGGGGTCATATTTCTAAATGCCCCTGTATAGCTAATAATGTATTATATACTTGAAATTTGCTGAGTATAGATCTTAAGTGTTCTCACCACACATACACACACAAAAGGGTAAATATGTGTGACATGCTGTATTAGCCTGTTTTTATGCTGCTGATAAAGACATACCTAAGACAGCAATTTGCAAAAGAAAGAGGCTTAATGGACTCATAGTTCCACATGGCTCAGGAGGCCTCACAATAATGGCAGAAGGCAAAAGGCACTTCTCACATGGTGGTGGACAAGAGAAGAGAGCTTGTGCAGGGGAACTCCTCTTTATAAAACCGTCAGATCTCATGAGACTTATTCACTATCACGAGAATAGCATAGGAAAGACACGCCCCCATGATTCAATTACCTCCCACTGAGTCCCTCCCATGACATGTGGGAATTGTGAAAGTCACAATTCAAGATGACATTTGGGTGGGGACACAGCCAAACCATATCATTCTACCCCACCCCCTCCCAAATCTCATGTCCTTACATTTCAAAATCAATCATGCTTTCCCATAACCCCCTAAAGTCTTAATTCATCTCAACACTAACTGAAAAGCCCAGAATCCAAAGTCTCATTTGAGACAAGGCAGGTCCCTTCCACCTATGAGCTTGTAAAATCAAAAGAGAGCTAATTATTTCCTAGATACAATGGGGGTACAGGCATTGGGTAAATACAGCAAATGGGAGAAATTGGCCAAAACAAAGAGGCTACAGGCCCCATGCAAGTCCAAACTCCATCAGAGCAGTCAAATCTTAAGGTTCCAAAATGATCTCCTTTGACTCCATGTGTCTCATCCAGGTCACACCGATGCAAGAGGGGAGTTCCCATGGTCTTGGGAAGCTCCACCCTGTGACTTTGCAGGGTATAGCCTCTCTCTCTCTGTTGCTGTCATGGGCTGGAGTTGAGTGCCTGCAGATTTTCCAAGAGCACGGGGCAAGCTGTTGGTAGATCTACTATTCTGGAGTCTGGAGGACAGTGGCCCTCTTCTCACAGCTTCACTAGACAGCACCCTAGTGGAGGCTCATATGGGAGCTCCAACACCACGTTTCCCTTCTGTACTGCCCTAGCAGAGGTTCTCCATGAGTGCCCCACCTTTGCAGCAAACTTTTACCTGGACATCCAGGCGTTTCCATACACCTGAAGTATAGGCAGAGGTTCCTAAACCTCAATTATTGACTTCTATGCACCGACAAGCTCAACACCACATGGAAGTTGTCAAGACTTGGGGCTTGCACTCTCTGAAGCAACAGTCCTAGCTGTAGCTTGAACCCTTTTAGCCATGGCTGGAGTGGCTGGGACATAGGACACCAAGTTCCTAGGATGCACAGAGCAGGGGAGCCCTGGGCCTGGCCCATGAAACCATTTTTTTCATCCTAGGCCTCAAGGCTTATGGCTGCTGTGAAGACCTCTGACATGCACTAGAGACATTTTCCCCATTGTCTTGGTGATTAACATTTGGCTTCTCATTAGTTATGTAAATCCAGCTGGAATTTCTTTTCAGACAATGGGTTTTGTTTTTATTTTAATCACATCAAATTTTCAAAATGCCAATTTTCCAAACTTTCATGCTCTGTTTCCCTTTTAAAACTGAATGCTTTTAACAGTACCCAAGTTGCCTCTTGAATGCTTTGCTGCTTGGAAATTTCTTCCGCCAGATACCCAAAATCATCTCCCTCAAGTTCAAAGTTCCACAAATCTCTAAGGCAAGGTCAAAATGCTGCCAGTCTCTTTGCTAAAACATAACAAAGGTCACCTTTGCTCCAGTTCCCGACAAGTTCCTCATCCCCATCTGAGACCACCTCAGCCTGGATTCCATTGTCCTTATCATTATCAGTATTTTGGACAAGGCCATTCAACAAGTCTCTAGGAAGTTCCAAACTTTCCTACATTTTCCTATCTTTTTCTGAGCCCTCCAAAGTGTTCCAACCTCTGCCTGTTGCCCAGTTCCAAGGTTGCTTTCACAATTTTGGGTATCTTTACAGCAATGTCCCACTCTACCAGTACCAATTTAGTGTACTAGTCCATTTTTACACTGCTGATAAAGACATACCTGAGACTGGGCAGTTTACAAAAGAAAGAAGTTTAACGGACTCACAGTTCCATGTGGCTGGGGAACTTTTACAATCATGGCAGAAGGTGAAAGGCACATCTCACATGGTGGCAGACAAGAAAAGAGAGCTTATGCAGGGGATAAATTATCCCCTGATAATTTATAAAACCATCAGATCTCATGAGATGTATTCACTATTACAAGAACAGCATGGGAAAGACCTGCCCCCATGATTCAATTACCTCCCACTGGGTCCCTCCCACGACACATGGGAATTGTGGGAGCTACAATTCAAGATGACATTCGGGTGGGGACACAGCCAAACCATATCACATGTTAATTAGCTCAATTCTTATAATTATTTCACTATACATATATATAGTGAATATATATATACACACACACACACACATATATATATATATGCACACACACACAATTTTATATGAATCATACCTCAGTAAAGCTGGAAAATAGATGCCCACCAAGAGCCAGGTATAGAAGCATGTGCTTGTAACAATGAAGTTTCTAAAAGAAATAGCACTGCTCAGATAAATGTTACCAATTTCTCTGATACCCCCAAAATTCAGGTTTTTGTGTTAAAAATCCTGATTTTTAATATTGGTAAAAAATTTAATAACATAGATAAGCAATTATATGTCTTGATGGATATAGGGTCCCATGGGCTATAGCTTACAATATGTGGTCTCAATCTGAGATATTCTATAGTCTTCCCATTCTATAGTCTCCTAGGGTCTCCCATGTATAGACCTGAATGATGTCTCCAGTTTCTCTAAAATTGAGTTAGTTTAAGACATGATCCCAAAGCTCACCCTAGTTTGCCAGGTACTAGGTTCCAATAGGTGAATGTAGAGTTCTATGGATGAGGGAACTGTTTGATTTATGCATACTCGTGTCAGTATTCTGATTATGACAAAGCTGAATTCAATATTTTGGTATACATTCATAAGAAAAAATGAAACTCTTATGAAAGACTTGTCAACTATAAAGCCTCAAAAGTGGGGCATAATTAATCCATGTTAGTGCTTTTGAATTTGTTTTGTTCTGGAATAAAGTATAGCACATGCTGTCTTAGAGATTTTTCTTTTCTGTTCAAACATATAAGAAAACTTGGTATTGATTTGGTAATAGCACAGACACTTAAAAAGTTAGGCTTTTATTATTCTTTTTCTGAGTTTAAAATAGGAAATCTCATCCAAAAAATGAGCATCATCTCTTCTGTCAAGTCCAAGCTGTTTGGTAGATTGATGAAAGCTCAATACGGAGAAGCAAACCAGTCTCCTCCCTAAATCTGTGTGATCAGAGGTTGAACCTAAACCACCACTTCTGCTATTTGCCAGATATCAGCAAAACGGACATTTCACACATACCATGAACCCAAGCTCATTGCAATTATTTACTGTCGAATGACCATTATATATATTTCCAAAGATGCATTCTCAAAATATGTTTTTCATAAACTAGTCTCCAGTTATATACATGTTACTCTCTAGTTACTTTTTTCCATTTTGATTTTTGATTTTTGTGTGTACATAGTAGGTTTATACATTTTTGAGGCACATGCGATGTTCTGATACAGGCACGCAATGTGAAATAATCACATTATGGAGAATGGGGTATTCATCCCCTTATGTATTTATCATTTGTGCTACAAACAATCAAATTACACTCTTTTTGTTATTTTTAAATGTACAATTAAGTTATGATTGATTATAGTCAGCCTCTTGTGCTATCAAACAGTATCTATTTTTTTGTACCACTAACAAACCCCACTTCCCTCTCAATCTCCCACTACCCTTTCCAGCCTCTGGTAATGATCGTTCTGCTCCCTGTGTCTATGAGTTCAATTGTTTTGATTTTTAAATCTCACAAATAAGTGAGAACATGCAACGTTTGTCTTTCTGTGCCTGGATTATGTCACTTAACACAATGATCTTCAGTTCCATCCATGTGTCTAGTTACTTTAATAAACACCAGCACCAACACAAAGAAGCAAATGAAAAACATCAATACAAATAGATTAATCTTCCCTGGTCTTCATAATACATTCAAACACTGATGAAAGCCAAATAGCTTTTTTCCATATAATTCAAAATAAGAAGCAAAAGACATTTTAAAATGAAACTAAATATATGTATTTTTTTTTCAAAATTTTACTTGTCAGTCTCTTCTCAACAACTAGAATATGAATTGCCTAAATGTTTTTATTTATGGTAGAATCCTCTAAAATATTTTGCCTATAGCAGAAGTTCAACAAAGATTTGTGAACTGATCAGTCATTAGGCCTAACAGGATAAATAACTCTGACTTAAAGCCAATTCAAGTCCTAAGGCAATATGCTTTTTGGTTCATTACAAAAGCTTTTTCAAAAAATGCATGCAAACTCTTTCTAAAAAATTTTCTAATATGGCATATCCAGAGGGACACCATCCTTTTGCTATGGATTTTATGCCAATGTGTCTTCCCTGAAGTGGACAATGATTTATACTTCACCTATCTACAAGTTTTCAAATAGCTATAGATTCTCAAGACAAGGTCTGAAAGAAGAATATAATCAGTTTAAAAATGGTCAAAATTTAGAAGATAAAATAAAAGCTCCAGAGGATAAAGAGATCAAAAGCAAGAAACGTAAATGGCTTATAGTCGAACAATGAAAGAAAGGGGCTGTTAAAAAGTTTGTTGCACAGGCCAGGTACAGTGGCTGACACCTGTAATCCCAGCACCTTGGGAGGCCACGGTGGGCAGATCACCTGAGGTCAAGAGTTCAAGACCAGGCTGGCGAAACCCTGTCTCTACTAAAAATACAAAAATTAGCAGGGCATGGTGGCATGTGTCTATAATCCCAGCTACTTGGGAGGCTGAGGCAGGAGAATCACTTGAACCCAGGAGGCAGAGGTTACAGTGAGCCAGGGTCATGCCATGCCATTGTACTCCAGAGCGAGACTCTGTCTCCAAAAAAAAAAAAAGTTTGTTTCACAGAGGCCACCATACAGGAAGATTTGGGAGAGGTCAGAGTTGAAAGGAATAGCACATCAGCTAGGACAGCACATTAAGTAAGGTTTCCACATGGGTGGTGAGCTCACTCAGGATGGTGGCAGCACTGAACTTAGAGACGATAACTGTGAACCATGTGCACCTTCCATAAATGAAGGGAAAATACCAATAAATTGATAGATGGCATCTAATGAAGGCACAGAAGCATGAAAGAGATGTTGAGTACGCTGCAGACTCCAGTCTCTCGCTAAATGATGTCTTCTAAGCACTGGTGTTAAGGCTGGATAGAGAGTGTTCAAAGAATATATTGGTAACATAAATGAGTTAACTTCAGAGAGTGCAAGAATTTGAAGGTGGAGAGAGGGAAACTAGAGATGGGGGCAGAGATTATATGTGGTAAAGAGGAAGAAGTGAGGGGGTCAATGAAGAGCAAGATTGAATCACCTAAAGGCTCAGACAAGTGAAGTGAATTATTTTACACCACGAAGCTAATTCAGAACAGAATCCATTAAAAAATGCACATTTTATGCTTTCTTAGGCCCAACTGTTTTTGGCCAAATATATAGCAAAGTTGGTGATGGAAAAGCAATAGTCTCAGAAAATTAAGATAATAAATGCTTTGTTATAGTGGTTGATTTTTAATGTGAGATTAAAGAAAAATCCAAAATATACTTAAGTATTAAGATTGTATATTATAACTGAACTATTTCCTTCTCTCTTACAATCTAAACTCTTAAACAATTTCAGCATCCCACTACAGCCTGAATAAATTCCAATGGAACATAAACAAATTAACAAAGAGTAACTGGGAAACGTCAACATTCCCAGATGCTGATGGTCAGACTAATGACGCCAATTAAGAAAATTGATCTTGAAAATAAAACAGATGTCCTAATACAGAGTGCGAGCACAATTCATGAAGATTTAGAGCACCAGGAGTAGAGGAAGAGAATGGCACAGTTAAGTAAATGTTTGGTGAGTTCATCCAGCTGCACATTATTCAGTATAGATAAAGTGCAATGTGCTAAGGATTAGAATGAAAATACACAGAAAATGTTAACAGGACAGGGGAGAAGGAGCTCCCAACTCTGCACTGAGGAGATAGAAGAAGAGCTGATTCAACAGGTGTTTATTGAGCACCTATTAGGAACTAGGTACCATTCTGGGCACTAGTGAACAGTGAGCAATAGATTCAAAACTTCCTGCCTTTGTGAGCTGATATTCTATAAGGGAAATACAGAGAAAATACATAATATGTCACGTGGTAACAAGTGATGTGCAGAATAAAAAATTAGAGTAAGAAAATAAGAATATGCATTAAACAGGGTGGTTAGGAAATGTCCCCTGCTAAGGTGACACTTAAGCAGTCTCTGACATTTGAGGTGACATTTGACTTGGTTCTAAAAGCATGTATTAAGCGACTGCCAGAAAGAGAGGTGGGGAATTTCCAGACAGAGAAAGTAAAAAATGGAAAACCCCAGGGACTAAAAACAAATTGGGGGAAATAAGCTGTTTTTGACTCCCTAACATCTATTCCTCCTTCTAATGGTGGTATTAGATGGACAGACAAACCCTACTTCCTTCCTCTTAGAGTCCCAGCTAGCTCCGAGAATGAAATTAATATGGCATAGATTAACAGGAGGAAAGCATACTCTACAAGTTTTGCATGGCATGGGAGCCCTCGTACAGAAATGAAGACTCAAAGGAGCAGTTAGAGTCAGTTACTTACATACTGAATTGGACAAACAGAGGTAAAACTGAAAATGTGACTAAATTATATTGGGAGGCTTAAAAGATAAGAGTTATTCTAAAGAGAACTGAACAGAATTCTTTCAGTCTCAACTTCTTGTTCTTGAAGATAAGGATGTCGCCTTTCTTTCTAGTAAAGAGAGACTTTCATGGGAATTTCATCCTTTTAAGAAAGAGCCAAAAGGTCAAAGTGATCTTGCACTTGCTGTTTTTCAAGTGTCTTCAACTTAAATGCACTAAGATAGCATATTTCAGCCACCTCGGTACCTTGAAATTCCTTTAGAAAACTGTCTCCTCCTTCTCAGTCCATATGTTTCAGACTAAGAGTAAGACATGTACCTAGGCCTAATTAAAGCATCAAATTCCTGTGCAGTGATGAGTAGCTCAGCATTGTTCAATCATGATAAATCCCTGGGCTTGTATGAAGGTTGTCAGAAATCTTCACTGGGATCGCCAGTGGTTTCCATGATAGAAGTCTGGAGCTTCTGGAAGCTATCATCCTAGAACCAGGGTATGAAAATAAGACACCACAACGTAGAGCTAAAATACAAAAAGAAGTAAGTCTGATCTTGATTTTAGTTTTATTTTATTTTATGTATTTATTTCTGAGACAGGGTCTCCCTCCTCCGTTGTCCAGGCTGGAGTGCTGTGGTGCAATCTCAGCTCACTGTAAACTCCACCTCCCTGTTCAAATAATTCTACTGCCTCAGCCTCTGGACTAGCTGGGACTACAGGCATGCACCACTATGTCCAGCCAATGTTTGTATTTTTAGTAGAGACAGGTTTTACCATGTTGCCCAGCCTGGTCTTGAACTCTTGGCTTCAAGTGATCCTGTCAGTCGCCTTGGCTTCCCAAAGTGCTGGGATTACAGGCATGAGCCACTGCACCTGGCCTGATCTTTATTTTCAAAATCCTAGATAAAACCATGTCTGCAGGTAGATTTGGCCAGTATTTTTTAAATCTGTGAGCCAATAAACTCCTCTCTTTAACATTAGACTGGATACACTATTATTTGGCAATCAGAGTCTTGATAGAATGAATATATTGTGTTGGTCTTAGTCAGTTTGGGTTGCTACAACAAATATTTGTAGATGGTGGTGGGGTGGGGGGGGGGCTCAAATAACTAACATTTGTTGTTTAGTCAGGTGCTTGGTGAGGGCCCTCTTCCTGGTCTTGTCTTCACATAGCCTTTCCTTAGTGCATGCGCAGAGAGAGGAAGACAGAGAGAGATGCCGTGTCTCCTCCCATTTTTGCAAGGGCACTTATCCCATCATAAGGACTCCTTCTTCGTAACTTAACTCCCAAAGGCCCTATCTCCAAATATTGTCACACTGGGGATTAGAGTTTCAATGTATTAACTTCGGGGGAACACAGGCATTCCATAGCAACGTTCAAGAAAAGAAGTGTCAAATGTTATTTCAGAAATTATGATGGCACTTGGTTGAGTATCCCACAAAGACCTCTAGGAAAACTTTATTCTTGCCATTTAAAGAAAGTGAGATTGTAGAAGCACTGAGAAAGTGGGGGAGGTAGTTTCAGAATATAGAGTAAAATGTTGTGCAGAGTTTAGAATGCCCACACACAGAACCTTGAGAAATCACCTTCTCTGGATTGCTTACTCATAAAAATGTGCACATGTGTTAAGCACAGTAGGTACTGTGGTGAGACGCAATCTGTGGGTGCAAAAATAGATTTAACATTTATACATTGTTAAAGAGAACCAGAGCCTAACAGTAGTTAAATCAGTTAAAAACAGATTAGCGGGAAAAGATCTCAGTACAGAACTGGGCTCAATTTTGAATACAGAAAGGAAAAGTGGGGATTTATAGCTAAGGAGCAGGTTGGGGTATGGGTGGATGGAAAGTTACTAAAAGGTGACATCACGGGTAAGGGAAATTCTTGCTAAACTGACCTAACAGCATTCTTGCTAAATGTAGGCCAGGATGATCGGATATCGAGGGTGAGAAATGAGGAATGTGATCAGATCTCAAAGGTTTGGGATTCCAGCTTCCACTGGGCGATGGAGGCCAAGCAAGGATGGAGGCCAAGGTTGAGACCTAGTGAAGAAGAGGATTCAAGGGGTCTGACTACAGTGTGGGCAAAGAGAGGGTCTTTGTCAGTGTGACCACAAATTTTAATGTGTTTACGATCATTTCTCGGTAAGCTGGTGTTGCCATGTTTAAATAACATGAGAGCTTGGGGGACATTGCTCACGGGAAAAATGACAGTGCACTTCAGAATCTTGAAACTTTGTTGTTTTGAACTCAACTAAACCCACACTCTTTCTTTTTCCTATAGATTTACTGTTGTCATCACCAAACACTAACCTATGTAAATTTATAAATATTTAATACATTGCACCATATGCTACACATCTATAAGTCTACTTAAATGGTTCTCAGGTATTACTGTACTTAAGTATAGTCAAAAAGCACCTCATCAAAATCACTTAGGAGGCTTGTTAAAAGTCAGATTTCTGGACCTTATAAACAAACTGGATCAAAATTTCGGATAGTGGTGCTCCCATATATGCACCACTCCAGAATATGTTAATAAAAATTCAAGCCTAGTTTTATGCACGCTGAAGTTTGAGAACTATTCAACTATGGAGCAGAGTAAATATTGGTTAGATTTAGATGAAACAATGAGACTGGTATTTACTGATACCCACTGTGCTCTTTATATGCTTTGTACACCCAGTCTCACTTAATTATCAAAACCGGACAATGAGATAAATATTTTCCCTGTTTTACAGATGCTGAGATTAAATGAGAGATGGTTACATCATGCACTCAAATCCACACATGTGGGCACTGCCCAAGCTGGCAGGGAATTCAGGAAATCCACATATGTGGGCACTGCCCAAGCTGGCAGGGAATTCAGGTCTATCTGATGCTTATGTAATAGCCCAATGGGTTCACCTTGCCCGTTGCCTAGACAAAGCCGATTTATCAAGACAGGGGAATTGTAATGGAGAAAGAATAATTCACACAGAGTCAGCTGCACAGGAGACCGAGTTTTATTATTACTCAAATCAGTCTCCCCAAGCATTCAGGGATCAGAGTTTTTAAAGATAATTTGACAGGTAGGGGCTTGGGAAGTGGGGAGTGCTGATTGGTCAGGTTGGAGATGGAATCATAGGGTGTCAAGTGAGGTTTCCTTGCTGTCTTCTGTTCCTGGGTGTGATGGCAGAACTGGTTGAGCCAGATTACCGGTCTGGGTGGTGTCAGCTGACTCATCCAGTTCAGGGTCTGCAAACTATCTCAAGCACTGATCTTAAATTTTACAGTAGCGATGTTATCCCCAGGAACAATTTGGAAAGGTTCAGACTCTTGGAACCAGAGGCTACATGACCCCTAACCCGTAATTTCTAATCTTGTCGCTAATTTGTTGGTCTTCCAAAGGCCAACTGGTCCCCAGGCAAGAAATGGGTATTTTTAGGAAACGGCTACTATCAGTTTTGTTTTAGAGTCAAACCATGAACTGAATTCCTTCCCAAAGTTAGTTTGGCCTGCACCCAGGAATGAAAAAGGCCAGCTTAAAGGTTAGAAGCAAGATGGAGTAGGTCTGATCTCTTTCGCTGTCATAATTTCCTGAGTTACAATTTTTGCAAAGGTGAACCAGGCTACCTTCTGCCTCTCATTTCTTGGATATTCCATGAAAATCTTCCATTCACAAAAGCATTTGCTAAAATGTTAACAGTACTTATTTGGATTGGAACCACCATAGTACACACAGCTGGGCTGATCCAGGAAAATGTCAGATGTGTTTCCCAGATTATCATTTTTCACAAAAGGTGATTGATATTTTACCTGTCTCTTTCCCTGTGATTTTAGGAAGTCTCAAAATCTCAACCAACCAAGATAACTGATCGCTCCTACCCCTGCCTTGTAATTCAAATAGGTGGATTAAGGTCAAGAATATTTAATTTCCTTAACATTTAATTTTATCCACATCCTTTTACCACTTGAGGAAAGTACGGTGGCTTGACTGATTTAATGTGTTGCATTAAACAACTATTCTAATGATAATGAGTCTTTTATTATGAATCTATCATTTCTGGCACAGAACTGGACACAAAGGATTCTTGAGGAACCTTACTATTAAAATGGTCTGAGAGATTTAAAAAAAACATAATTACAGTACAATGGATTGCATGTGCATATCTACAAAGAGATAGGTAAAAACGAATGGGTAATTGGGTGAACTAAATGCTTCACAGAGGACAGACATTTATGCTAAGAGATCACCAAGCAGAGAAATAATGGAAGTCATTCCAAGAAAAAGAACAGCATTATTCAGAGACCTCAAGTTCTATAGCACTTGCCCCTGAAATGTATGTCTCAGATCTTTTTCAACTTCTTCACCCAGTTCATCAGATACCCAGATAAGTGACTTCACCTGCTGTCCTTTTCGGAGACCAAAATGCAGGCTTACTGCTTACGCTGAGCTTAAGAAGCCCTGTCACGAGTTATTCAGATTTTAAATAATCTATTCCTACAAAAAACAGTAAATTCATATTACTTCTTCCATTGTCTTCAATTGCACCAGAAAATTTTGAATTGGAATTTGGGAGGGATTTCTAATGAGGCATTGGAAAAATACTTGATAAATATTTGAAAATTTCTTCCTAGCAATATTTTGAGAAAACATTGTAAAAGTGTTGTTGAACCTAAAATCTAGAGAATGAAAATATATGCTCTCTTGAGACTTACTTTATGCATTCAGGGGTTATGAACTTTATGTCAAACTGCCTTTGTTAAAGAAAGCATTAGGATAAGGACTCAAACATTTTCAAGTTATTCTTGGTCAATCTTAAACATTGTGTCAGTATGCTTAGTGTGCTATGAGCATTTACCAATTTTCTATGAATTAATCACACTTCCATTTGTCATGGATACCCCTATTCCTTTACTCACCAGTTTAATTACTGCTTCCTTTTTAAGACAGTATTTTCTGAAAAGAATACTGATGTCATTAAAGTGGAAACATTTCTTAGTTTTAGCACTTCTACATGTTGATTTGTCATTTTCATGACTTATAAACGCTTAGACTATTACTCCGTAAAACAATGGGAAGCTATTTCAAGTGAGGCCGGAAAATGGGAATACATATTCTCAAGAGAAAATAATTCATCAAGATGTTCCATTTATTCTTGCTTTGGACAAAACACTGTTATACCATATGACAGATTAAGAAACACTAAATTACAGTCTTGAAAATACATGTTTATCTCTAAAATGTCTGACTTAAATTCACATTACTTTTTCCAGTAGCACAGATTTTAATGTAGTCTTAATGATATGAAGTGAGGCAGAACTTAGGCATTTAGGTGCTTTATTAAGAAAGCTAAGATTCAGGGAAATATTTTTAAACAACTTGGAATCTAATCAGTAAAAATATTTTGAATTTTGAATCAAAAAATATATTGAAAATATATTGAATGCAACAGTAGTGGTACATATTTATTAATTGACATATATTTGTTTTATCTAAATTTTCTTCTTTTGACATGCTAAAAGATGTCGGGCATCTATATAAAAAATTCCTTCAAAGCTTTTTCCTTACTGTTTTTCAACTTGGTAGACACTGTGAGCTACCACTTTACTCCATTTCATTGATTCATTTCTTAACTCGTGTCCTAGAACTTATCAACTAGGGCTGCTGCTATGGTTTGAATATGTCCTCCAATATTCATGTGTGGAAACTTAATTACCATTTTAATGGTATTAAGAAATGGGGGTCTTGAATAGGTGATCAGGTTATGAGGGCTCTTCCCTTGAGTGGATTAATGCCATCATTGCAGGAGTGAGTTCTTCATAAAAAGGATGATTTTGGTTTTACTTCACAATGTCTTGCATGCTCAGTTCTGCCTTTTGCCCTTCCTTCATCTTATGACCTTTGCCAGGTGCCAATGTCATGCTCTTGGACTTCAGAGCCTTCAGAACTGTGAAAAATAAATTTCTTTTTTAAATAAATTACTCTATCTGTGGTATTCTATTATAGTGCAGAAAATGGACTGATGGTTGCTGTAATATATTAAATAATAACACTCCAGTCCCTCATTCTCAGACCATTAGTTCTCATCGTCTCATCTGTCCAGGCCCCTTATTTCCACAATTATCCTATAGAAATGTCACGTCCCTTGATTCCACATTTGTTTCCATATCAATGAGCTCCTTTCTGACTCTACTTTCTTCCTGATGCATCATTTCAACAACTTTCTGCCAATATTCCGAACATGCTCATCTATTCATCCTTCTGATGCAAAAGCCCTGAAAATCGTAAGCATTTTTCAATGTACAAATCCTTACTTTAGAGTGATATTTCCAGAAAAGAATTGGGTCACAAGTTAGAGATTATCTGGTTTTGGTGCTTTACAGCTTCCTTTCAAATCAAACTCTGTTCTTCAGGTAGTCAAATACTGGAATGATTTAACATTTGTTAGTGGCAACAAGGGTCATATTCAATATATTTAACAACAGACCAAATGGAACAGGCACCATACTAAAAATGTCACCTGTTAAAACCAGCCAATATCAGCTTTTATTGAAAGCAATGAGAAATAACTCCAGAAAGAGGTGGGGGGAGGGAACGATACAATAAAATTAAGGGAGGATAACCAAGCGGCTAACAGAAAAGAAAAATGCACTGAATGACAAAGCTTTTGAATGAACAAGAATAAAGTCAGATCTAGGAATATTAGCAGCAAAAGACTGTCAGGCTTCTTTCTGGGTGCTGCCATAAAATGACATAGTTATAACCACTTTCTGCCTTCGTATATTTTCTCTCAAGATCAAAATTCTCTGGGTGGTACAATATGGTTGTCCCAGGCTAGGCATGCTCCTCCCACCCAAATATCATGAACCAATCACTGTGGTAGTGAGATGGGTTCCTTCTACTGGCTCAGTCAAGTTCCTAGGCCACCCAAGCCATCAGAAAGGTGAGGGAATTTCTGGAAGATTGAAAAGGGATACGTGGATGAAAGCAAGAGACACTACAGCATCTTTTGCTGTCAGTGAAAATTTCTTTTCTTGATGGCTTTTAAGGAGTCCTCTTCTTAGTATTATAAAGAGAGAGAATATCTTTGCTTCAGTGAGAGTTCAAGTTAAACTACAGACCAAAAAGCTCCTTGAAACTCCTTCAATTACTTTCCAGACTGATCACTTCCCACTGGCTATTTCTCTATCGTCTGTCTTCCTACTCAGCTTGGAGTGTAAATATTGGTACTTCCCAGGGCTTTGACCTTACTTCTTTTTTGTTTCTTACTCAGCAAACCTTTCCCTACAATCTCATCCACACCCTTGGCTTCAGCTTCTGTGTATATGCTGACTCCTCATACTGTAGCACAGATTAATCACTTGCATTTTAGAACCTTAAACGCAACCGATCTACCTAACATTTCCCCTTCAGATAATGTGGGGAATTTCCCACAGAAAATTCAAATTTAATGTTTCCAAATAAAATTCATCATCCTTCTCCCCTTCCATGTCATTCCTCTTCTCCTCTGTGTCATTGTAGCCTCATTCACGGCATCACCATCTGCTGAAAAATCCAATCTGAGAGCTTGGAATCTTCCTAGACTCAACCCCTCTCTCAAACTCCCTTGTACAATCCACCAGCAAACGACGGCAGTTCTACTCACTGCTATTGCCCCCGTAAAAGCACTCTTCATTTATCCTAACATATTCTTCTACCTCCTGCACCAACTACCGTCAATATGCTTTCAAACTGCTGCTAGAAAAAAACTAAAATGCAAATTTGACTATGTCCCTTAAAAGGCTGCCTACAGAATAACATCCAAACTCCTTGGTCTGGGAAGCAAGATCATCTGAAGTTTATTATCTCCCTCTCTATCTAGTCCCAGCCCTTGCCATCCCTATAACCACACTTAGAATGCCAGCTGCACCAAAGAGTTCCGTCAGTGGAACATGGCTGGTCATGTGCTTCCCTGGACAAAGACAAATCATTCTCACTGAGCCTTGTCCAAATATCTGTTCTGTATAATCAAATATATGTTGTTTTACATTACTGAGGGTATTAGTCAGGATTCTCTAGAGAAACAGATCTCTAGAGAAAATAAGATACATACATACAAGAGGGAGAAAGAGAGAGTGAGAGAGAGAGACTTATTGTAAAGTAAGATACTGGCTCACACAATTATGGAATCTGAGAAGTCCCACAGTCTGCCATCTGCAAGCTGGAAACTCAGGAAACCCAGTGAGAGCCAGTGGGGTATATTCCAGTCTGGGTCTCATGGTCTGAGAACTAAGAGTGCTGAGGTCAGGAGAAGATCAATAACCCAGCTAAAGCACTCAGGCAGAGAGCAAATTCAACATTCTCCATCTTTTTGCAAAACCATCTGCTTTACTCAGTTTGCTAATTCAAATGCTAGTGTCTTTCCCACACACCTTCATAGACACACTGAGAAATAATGTTTAACCAGATATCTGAGCATCTCACGGCCCAGTCAAGTTGACATACAAAATTAACCATCACACTGAGTTTGAGGTTATATATTACACAACAATATATAACTGGAGCAGGTGTTTTTATGATTTACAATTTTCCCATGGTGAAAATCTCCAGCATTACCTGGAGAATAGATTTTACCTTTTTACAGAATGTTACATTTTCTCCTTTCTGGATTATTATGTGGAATATTAGAAAATACATGAAATTTGAGAACAGATCTAAGTTCAAAAATGTTCATTTCCCTTATTATCTTTTGTGACCTTTGATAATTTTCTCTTAGTAAAATGTGGATGATATCTACTTTGGACATAGTTGTCGGGCTTAATTCAGCTAATAGGGATAACGCTCCTAACATCTCAGATGGAGTCAGAAGTTATAAACCAGGGACTATCTTTCTCCATGATGATTAGCAATGGAATGTCTAAAAAGAAATAAGAGAATAAAACATGAGACATAAATATTTAAAGATTGTACATTGTATAGTTGGAAACCTGAGAGAATCAAGTAAAAATTTATTCAAAACAGTAACAATAAGTGGTAGCTAGATACAAAATTAAAATGTGAGTCAACAACTGTCTTATATTTGAAGAACAATTAATTTGAAAATATTACTGAAAAAGACCTATATGAGAACTAAGTATAAAATATCCAAGAACATGTTTAAAAAGAAATGCGTAAAATTATTTAAGTAAACAATGAAAGTCTGTCATATACAATTTTAATATGTGGTGCCCAGCAGTGAGTAATTGTTTTGATGAATGTCAGTTCCCTTCCCGCAGGCTTTAGGCATTACAGGGTACACTTAGGGAGCACTACAGCTCTTCTGCGCAGCTACCTTAAGTCTTTTCTCATAAAGCAGATGAGGCAGATATCATCAACTGAGATTGGAAAATGCCAACAATCTTATTTGTAGGGAAATGTCAATAAATAAAAATTTCATGTGGAAACCAGTTAAAAGGCCCATGAAAGTCATTTCTTACCAGACAAGATCAAATCCTGAGATCAACTGCTTCAAACTGCCTAGAGTCAATGATTAGAAGAGAAATGCATAAAGCTTAGCTTTCAACAAGTTAACTCTTCACATGTTTAAAGACAGTTGAGAAGCTTACTTTTCTGAAAATGTGAGGTTCAAGAAAAAAAACAACCCAAGCAAATAGAAAATGGTGGTTCTTCAGCCTTACAGAAGAAAAGCATGCACCTGTTTAGAAAGTGTTGGGTTCCTTTTTAATTTTTTCCAAAGGTTTAGGTTTGGTTTAATGACATGATCTTGATATTATTATGGTAATAAGCTGCATTTGCTAACTATGTTGTACAAGATAATTATTGGTTGTTTTGAATCTAAAGTCTTTGAGAAAAATGTTTAATCATAAGCTAAATTCATCATAATTGTGCACTTTTTAGGAGGAGTTGTCATAAGATAGGTTTGGATTTACATTGAGTTTCAGATTGGAACGATAATGATAAGCTTCCTAAAGTTGGCGGGAAATTTGTCCTCTTCATAGATTGATCACTTTTTACACTGCAGTGACAATTTCATTTTTGTTCAAAGGCTTTTGTAACACAGTCTGTTATTTATCTTGCAACCTATGTTATCTCATTTTCCCCTAAACCCTAATTCTTAGCTGGCCTCACTCCCAATGGAAAAAAGATGTTTTCCAGCAACCCTTGAGTTCAATGTGGACATATGATTAAGATCAATCTCATGCCCTACAAATAAATATCTTTTGTTTAACTTTCTTTTTTTTTTTTTTTTTTTTTTTTTGAGACGGAGTCTCGCTCTGTCGCCCGGGCTGGAGTGCAGTGGCCGGATCTCAGCTCACTGCAAGCTCCGCCTCCCGGGTTTACGCCATTCTCCGGCCTCAGCCTCCCAAGTAACTGGGACCACAGGCGCCCGCCATCTCGCCCGGCTAGTTTTTTGTATTTTTTAGTAGAGACAGGGTTTCACCGTGTTCGCCAGGATGGTCTCGATCTTCTGACCTCGTGATCCACCCGTCTCGGCCTCCCAAAGTGCTGGGATTACAGGCTTGAGCCACCGCGCCCGGCCTTGTTTAACTTTCTAGCAGAGGGTTATACCCCCTTTTCCCTTCTTTCATTTCTGCTAGGTGAAAAAAAATTCTTTCACACATGACAGAGAAATAAACTTTTATTTTATTTAAGCCATTATTATTTTGAGTACTGTATCTCAAGATAACTTAGTTATCTAAGTTATCTTAGTTTACTGTCACTCAAGATAACTTAGTTCCAATTACAACAATATTTATAAAATAAATTGAAAAAAAAAACAGGAAGGCTACCTTCATGTTAGCTAAAAAAAATTACACAGAAGCTAATAATTTTTAAATCTTGCTGAAAGAATATTTTCTGGACCCTATGATTCCGTTTGGTTTATTACCTAAATTGCTTGCATTTATCAGTTACTGCTGCTATGACTCAATCATTACAATAACATGATCAAAAGCCTCCTATTTAACATCTACTGCAATGCACGTTTGCTGCATTGATAATATTCAATTCTGCCAAATAGGATAAGAAAAACAAGTGGGAGAGATGAAACTCATAAGATATGCTAAGCACAGTTAATGAATAATTCAGCAGCTTGTAAAGAAAGGAAAAGCTCATAAAGATGTGTCAGGTAGAGGTAGACAAATAAGTTAATTACCTAAGAAACATGTCAGTCATAGATACAGTAACTAAAATGTGTGTGTTAAGCTTATATAGAAAGGGCTGGAAGAAACAGGAGAAAAGTAATATTATGATAGATGAAGTTCTGAAAGGGTTATGAGCGTGTTATTCAGCCTTCTAGTTGCTCCGCATTTGCTACAACTAAGACTCAATAGCCTAGTTGAACTGACTTTTTATTTTACTCTTCTGAGAGAACACAGTAAAGAGTTCAAATACAGCCAAAAGTAGACATCCTGGAATCATTCTATGCATTGCCAATTAGATGTCTGGAATTACCTTTGGGAATTACTCCTTTTGGAGAGTCTCCTTCATCCCTTCCAATTCACACCCATGTTCCTTGGTGGTTTATACTTTGGCTATGCCCGATGATACACTGGACAGTGTGTGTCAATTCCACCTACTTGCTCAAAGATCTTACCTGTGAATTCTATCACACAAACACTCCAATTTTCAACAGCTACATCTGTGCTCTCCCTTACCATGGCTCCCTACTACAAACTTCAAACTTCCAGAAGATAAGTGTCTGGGGAACTGACTGGTCCTTGAGCTTAAGGAAGCATTGTGGAATTAATAGGTGGCTTATAATAAATGTGGCTGTCACCGTCAAAAGAACAATGAAGTATTACGGCTCTGGATTCACTACTGAGCAAATAACAAAATGGATTAACTCTTCAGTAGAAAATAACAGCTACAGCCCGATATTTCATCATTTCATCATGGCATCAATTGAAATTGATAAGGGTCTAAAACCAAATTTATCAGTAGCCTGGTAGAAGAGATTAACACCCTAGACATTAGTGAATTAAAAATAAAAGTCAGCTGCTTTAATGATCCATGGCCAGAAACAAAAAGAGATTTTTTAATGGTCCCAACACTCAGAAGAGTGTGAACAATGATTAATTTTTGTAGAGGACTATGTGCTCGCAAACGAGACATTCCTGATAAGTCCTGCTCTTGCAAACGAAGCAGGGCGTTCCCGATAAGTCCTGCTCTTGCAAACGAAACAGGGCGTTGGGGGCGGTTTATGTGCAAACATCTTGAAAATCCAGAAAGTCAGGGAAAGGTCAGAAAAACAACAATGTGTCTTGTGACTTGGCAACATTCCACAAACGACTGTATAAAATAAAGCAGAGCGCGCCATTTGAGACGGCCGCCATGTTTGTCTTGTCTTGTGTTGTCTTGTGTGTTCATTCCTTTGTTTAGGAAACATGCGGACTCCAACAATTTTTAAAAACATGTATGTGGGGTTTTTTTTCACTAAGAAGAAATCTGCATTCGGCTATCTCTCTAATTTTTTTTTAAATTCAGAAAATTCTATCATGTGTAAAGGAAAGGGCTGCTACTGGCATACCTCAGGTTTTCGTGAATAGCTCTGATTTCCCTACCTCTTTATTCCTTTTCTCCAAACTCTTCTCCACACTGATTCCAGATAACTCTTTAAACTGGCAATCTGATTGTGTCACTCCTTTGCTTAAAATTCTTCAGTGAGTCTTTACAGGATAAAATCTAAAGTCCTTTGCATGACGAAAATCCCTTTGCAGTGCACACTGTTTAACTTTAGGGCCTTCTCTTCCTTCTTGCTTTCCACTGTTCTCTGTGTTTCCCTGCAGAGTGCAGTGGGAAGTCAGCCTGCTGGATCTCCCGCTGGTGACGACTCCCAGCAGCACAAATGGCCTTGGATTTCTTCCACTCCCTTCCTTCTCCAGGCGTTTTCACTGGGTCCTGCCCAGACACCAGCCGACACTCTGTCCAGACCTGTGGGGCTGTCAGGCCTCTGCTGCTCCTGCTTCTCCTCCTTTCTCCTGGATTCTGATCTTTTCAGCATCCCCTGCAGTGTCCTCTTTCACCTGCCACAAAAAATAAAATGAAAACAAGCCCACATTTAAAACAGATTATTAAGGTTAGATATTTTCTCCTTTCTTAAGACCTGGAGAGCTTGTTAATTAAACAAATAAACAAATAAAATACCACACACAGTCCCTCAATCTCCATTCCCTTGCTCTTGATGAGGGTGATGAGCAAGACAATATCTGACTTGTAAATCAGCAAAGATGGAAATACACACATACACATACATATTCATATATTCATACACGTATATACATATACGTACATACATATTTATGTATGTTTCTATGTATATATGTGTGTTTGCATTTAGAATATGTATATCATGGTACAGAGGTAAAAACTGTTATAAAATGGGAAATCTTACCTTGGCTCTTAAATAAAGAGCTGAGAATGATTTTATGGCAAGATGCACTTTCTCTCTCTCTCTCTCTCTCTTCAAACTCTTTGTGCCTCTCTCTCTCTCTCTTTGTACCTCTGTCTCTCAGTCATTAGTTTATTTGCTAAGAATTGCTTTAGCCGTAAACAAAAGACATGCAAAATTCTTGCTCTCACAAAATTTGTGTTTCAAAAGGAGAGGACAGACAATACATACACATCAATCTAGAAAGTCAGCAGGGTAAAGTGATAGGCAGCTAGGCAGTGACCATGCTGAAGGTAGGGGTGGTGATGCTGTTTGAGGTACATTTCTCAGGCAGCTCCCCAAATTGTGATTGAAAGTTTCTTCCGATGTTGGTGGAAGAAGCCTAATGCATTGTTTGGTTTCAGTATAGCATTTCCTTTTACATATTTATTCAAAATGTAACTTTTTTCAACATTTTGAAGCAGCTTACCACTTAACTCCCAAACTGTCATGTGAAACGTTGAAGCCCATTAATATAGACCTCAAACATAAAAACAAAATAAGAGGCTAGACGCAGTGGCTCATGCCTGTAATCCCAGCACTTCGGGAGGCCGAGGCCGGTGGATCATGAGGTCAGGAGTTCGAGACCAGCCTGGCCAAGATGATGAAACCCCGTCTCTACTAAAAATGCAAAAATTAGCCACGTGCAGTGGCGGGCACCTGTAATCCCAGCTACTCAGGAGGCTGAGACAGGAGAATCACTTGAACCTGGGAGGCAGAGGTTGCAGTGAGCCGAGATTGTGCCACTGCACTCCCGCCTGGGCAACAGAGCGAGACTCTGTCTCAAAAAAACAAAAAAGAAAGAAGAAAGTGGGGCTTTGAAGAAAGATGCTATCTCTGTACCAGCCCGCCTAGACTAAGAGAGTGATTGCAATGTAACAAAGGAGCCCTACACAGTCAAGGCAAAGGGACAGATGAAAGGGTTCCGAGGATCTTCATGTTGAAGGAACACAAGTCTAGCCAACTTGGCATGGTTTTTCTTAGTAAAGCTTTTCCCTAATCAAGATTTTCCCTGGTTCTTTAATCTTAGAGAAATGCATAAATTGGTTGTTTGGGGGGACAGTTAAACAACAGAATAAATAATGTTCAAAAATCATCTCTTTCATCAATCTACTGTAAAGGCTAAAGGCATAATAATTACAACTGTGTAAAGGCAATACAATGCTTTGCTTTCTGGAATTACTGTTTTTCTCATTATATAAACATTTATTAAGAAAAGATGATATACTTTTACCTTTCTACTTGGAAATAATTTTGAACATGCAAAAAGTTATAAGAATAGTTCAAAGAAGACAAGTATCTGTTTTACTCAGATTCAGCCATTGTTAATATTTTGTCCATCTGCTTTATCTTTGTTATTTGTTATCTATCTGCTTTTTTTTCTGAACTACTAGGAATAAATTACATACAACATGACCCTTTACCTGTCAATGCTTCAGTGTGTATTTCCTAAGAATTAGAATATTCTCTTGCATAACTACTACGTCGTTTTTAACATTTAAGAATCTACTAACACTATTGTAATTTTATCAATTGAACAAAGACCTGTGTAGCTTTTGTTTTGTTTTTCAGTACTTTCAGTATAGGATCCACTTAGGATCACACATTACATTTAATTTTCAGGCTTCTTGAATCTTTAATCTGGAAGAGTTTCTCAGCTTTTACTTTTTATAACATTTTTGAAGAACATTTCCTTCCAGTTAATAGAAGGATCATCACTTGGGGTTTTCCTAATGTTTCCTCAGAACTAGATTCATGTTAGCATTCTTAGCAGGCATACTGATTTGCATACTCTTAGCGAGAGTGCTACACAACTCGTTTTATGGTCTTCTTAGGATATCGCATGTGGAGACACATCATGTTCATCTGCTTTTCCTTGTTGATATAAATTCTGATCACCTGACCAAGGTACAGTCCAGCTACTCCAGTATGTAGTTATTATTTTCTTATCTTGCAATAGATAAGCAATCTGTATGGAGATGAAACTTCAAGACTGTGCAATATCCTGTTCTACACAAAAATTTTCACGTGTGATTTATCACTCATCCGTGATTCTTGCATGAACCGATCTTCATTGTAATGGTTGCACAATGATGACTTTCATACTCCAGCATGCCCTGCACATTCACCAGTCATCACTCAGCTTTCTACAATGACCAAGAGCCCTCCCTTCTCCCCAGTTATTTACTCACATATTTATAATCATCATGAACTTATGGATTCCTATTTGTGCAAAGTTTCTGAATTTATTACTATACTTACTTATTTGGATTCTCAAACTTACCAATGCTTGGCCTGTGAGCTCCTGGGTCTTTGTGACTTATCCCAGATGGTATACTCCTTAATATAATGCATGGTAGGACCATGGAAACCAATGTTTCTCAATGTCTGGTCTCTCTTTGTCATGCATATATCACCCAGGGTGCTTACAAATGCAGGTAACATCTTCGTACTCAAACCTACTGGACCAAACTTTTTGGGGATTGGCAAACTCAGATGATTTTTATGAACAATAAAGATCAAAGTCGATGACATAGATAAGGACAGAGAAATCTTACACCACATAGAGTTACCAGGCAAAGAACACTTTTCCAAGATGAATGAAGTAGGAGTCAAAACTATTGTTACAAAGGACAAAGATTAAACTCAACTCTGCTGAAACAAAAGGAGGCAGGAATTTTAAATGCTAGGGTGAGCTTATGGAAAAGTACTGAAGGATTTTAAGAAGGAAGTTGGTCAAAGCGATTAGACAGTTTCTATTTGCTAATTGGCACTTATCCTAGTTAGGTTCCTACCCTCCCGTAGAGACTCGGAGATAGGCCCTGTTTTTCTTGATTACATTTAAAAGGATGGTGCCCAGATCCTTGAGAAAGACATTCCTGGGTTGGAAAAGATTTATATCTCAAAGGAGCAAACAAATAATTTATAATCGCAAGTTTTCTAGTAAGTTCTCTAAAAAAGGAAACTTAGGGACCCATAGTCAGGAAGATCTCTGTCTAAAGTTTAGCCAAACTGAGTGGAATGGTAAGGCTCTCTTGACCAGTCTCCACAAAAGCAGAAACTAAGACCATCTCGTTCATCTCTGGATTCCCTGTGGCTAGCTCAGTTCTTACCCTGTTGTAAACTCTCATTAAATACATATGAAATGAATGAATAGATTAATTGTTCATTTTATGATCAGAGTCATCAGGGAAATTGTATTTTATTTGCAGAAATTTACTTAAGCTCTGTAGGTATCCCTCTGTTTCTTTAGGCAATATTTCTCAACCTGTTTGAAACTCTAAAAATCTCCCAGAGGGCTTCATAAGAATCAGGTTCCAGAGCTGTACCTAAGATTTCACTAAATTAAAATGTCAGGAAGTAGAGAGCTAAGTATCTGTATTTTAATGCAATTTAAAAATGCTACCGGAGAGATGATTTAAGCATCTATTTCCTTAACATCTCAGCACCATAAGATCATATTTTAAAAGACTCAACCTGTATTTATTTCAATAAGATGTCAGGTTACTCCATTCAGCTCAAATTTAAGGAAAGGATTCAGTTGCCATTTCCAAGCATGAGAGTGCCTGTGGTGTTATTGAGCACTGGTCTTAATCATACCCTCTTCTGCTGTAGCCTCTGGTTTTATGGGAAGCATAAGATCAAGTCCTGCTGGGATTTTAAATGCAGCCTCTGCTACTGCTGTGTTCTGAAACCTAGAGGCGTTGAGCTATTAGCATTTGTATCAATTACTATTAAAGTAAAAGTTTAGCACAACCACATCACTTGAGTAAGCCTGTAATGGGAAAAAAAAAAAATCACAAAATGCTTTTCTCTCAACACATTCTAGATTCTATCCCCAGGATGGTGGGCAACATTTCATCCTCAAGAGGCTATGGCACATGCCCCTTGTTTATATCCCTTGAGAACTAGTTTGAGAAATTGTCTATGTAATTATTTCAACTGGGATTAAAAAGAAAAAATACCCACTAATTAGTATCAACAATACAGCTCTTAGAAAATTGGTAAGAAAACCTCTAAATCTTGCATTATGTGAAAATTAAAGTTTTATTCAAAAGCTATAGGGATTATAATAAGAATAATTTCCACTGCTGGTTAAGAGCTTACTATATTCCAAGCACGCCTCTAAGTAGTCCTTCTGCATCATCTTATTTAATAATAATAATGGCCAAATAAGGTAGATAATTATTATGCTCATTTTACAGATAAAGACACTGAGTCTCAAAGAGCTTAATTAGCTAGCTCAAGGCCATATTGCTAGTATTAGGTTGGTGCAAAAGTAATTGTGGTATTTGCCATTTAAAAAAAAAAGTAATGACAAAAACCACAATTACTTTTGCACCAATGTAATACATGTGGAAGCAGAGCTTCAACTGCTAGGAGCTATCTGCAGAGTTAGCACTAACGTAATATTTTTACATGGTGGTTGTCAATCAGAGGCAATTTTGTCCCAGAAGACATTAGCAAAGTCTGCAAGGTTTTTGTTTGTCACAGGGAGAGTTAGAGGCTGTGTGCTGTTGGCATCATGTGGGTAGAGGCCAGGGATGCTGCTGAACATCCTGTAGTACACAGAACAGCCTCCACAACAAATAATTATCCAGCCCAACATATCAATAGTACCAAAGCTTGAAAAACCTGGCACATTGGAAAATAAAGCCCTTTGAGGTTAATATTTTATGAAGTATACCTTATATACACATATATGTATATATTATATAGAGTTTCCTGAGAATTATTCATGCCATTGAAAAGGAAAAGCTATACTATCGATTTCAAGCTCTATGTAGTAATAGAAACCTGGAGAGAACACTGAAAGACTAAATTCCTGTGGAACATTAAAAATCTTTACTTTAGTTAAGTATTTCATCAAACAGCTTTCCAGAAGCGTTGATTAGAAAGGTGTCTGTTTCCACAGAGAATCTCTGAGTCAACTCCACCAGATGTTTTATTTCATGAATAATTGTTTTCTCCAAAGATATTTTTATTTCGGAGGAAGACACATTGAAATGTTAATTTCTGTAAAATTGAGCTAACTTAGGTAACATATCTTCAGTGTTATATTCATTTAGAGCTAAGATTCTATATAATTGTAATTAAGACGACTCCCCTGATTTTGAATTAAATTTAGATAAGAGTAAGCAATTCGAATAGGGCAAAATCTTAAAATGTTATTAAAATCAACATAATTTTATATTTCCTTGCTTGATTTTTTGAAGTCATGAATTGAAATATATTCTAATTGGAAAAGCAATAAGAGTGAATGAGGCTCTGTCAGAAATTACATTTAATCTTTCTTTTTAATGACACAGACAACAAACTTCGGGAAAATGTCAAAGAAATATTTTATGTTTACTTAAATCAATGAAATAAATGAATACTTCTTTCTTCAGTCTTATCTTAAAGTCAATATACCTAAGCCGCAAGCATTTAATATATATTATAAAAGTTAGAGTGATTCCTTTCTAAACCATCATCGTTAGAGTCTTTGGAACAAATGACGATAAAATAAAATTCTTCTGATACTTCTGATAGCTAAACCCTTTTGTGTGGAACCCAAATATTTTAAAATATACCATCACAGTTATCAGTTGCTAGCAATAACTTCCTGTCAAATGTAAAACGCCGCATGTAAAATATTTTTCAAATTTAAAGTGGTTATGCATGAGCAATCAATGTGCACTTTCATTTGTGAAGAGTAAGAAGTTATTACCAAGAAAAGCAATTTTAGAGGAAGAAGAGCTTTAAAAGTTTACCCAGTACATCCTGTTCCTTTTAGAGCTGAGAACACTAATGTCAGAGAGGATGACTTTTCCAAAGTGGTGGAGAGTAGGGCTAGGACAGGCTGTTAAGCCACTGATTCCATGCAGCCTCTTCTAGTACATTGTGCCATTATTCCCAATAAGTAAAAATCAGGTTTTTTTCCCCTTTCAATACTTAGAATGCCAAGTATAGTGTAATGTACCAAACTAGCTGTTATGGTCAGCAGATGCCAAAGAGTTTAAAATCTTTTGGAAAAGGAATAAATGAAAAAGATAAGAAATGGTAACACATGGCACAAACTCTGGTAGAGAAGAGACATTTCCAGTTGGGATGAAAATGATCATCTTTAAGGGGAATTGTTTCACTAAGTCAGCTCTTTAAGTGGAAATGGGATTTCAAGAGAAAGAATAAAAGGACAGGAGCTTTCTGAGTGGGGAGATCTATGTAAACAAACATGTGGACATAGGAAATTACAGGCGTGGCTGGGAAAAGACGAAAAGATTTATCGTTCCAGGGTATGTGATTTGCATAAAGAATGTGATAATAAAGTTAGGAAAGATAAGTTGGAACCTGGTGACTCTGGTGCCTTGCAAGCTCCTGGTGATTGTAGAGAGTCCTAATTGCAGGCCGGGCGCAGTGGCTCACGTCTGTAATCCTAGCACTTTGGGAGGCCAAGGCGGGTGGATCACCTGAAGTCAGGAGTTCGAGATCAGCCTGGCCAACATGCTGAAACCCTGTCTCTACTAAAAATACAAAAATCAGTCGGGCTTGGTGGCACACCCCTGTGATCCCAGCTATTCAGGAGGCTAAGGCAAGGGTATCGCTTGAACCCGGCGGGTGGAGGTTGCAGTGAGCCGAGATCACACCACTGCACTCCAGCCTGGGCGACAGAGTGAGACTATGTCTCAAAAAAAAAAAAAAAAAAAAAAAGTCCTAATTGCAACTAGAAGCAAATCATGAGCAGAATTCACAAGAATGGCTCCTTGAATGTGATCCTGTTGAAGGCTGTTTTGTCACTAGAGCCTAAGTGAATAATATATAATATGAAGGAACTTTTTGTTTGTGTATTTCTAGGATTTATTTAATTTTTGTGGTCAGCAATTGCATAAACCAGGTAACATGATGAAACTTTAGGAACCTACTAAAACTGCTGTACATGAATGTTGCAACTGAAGTTTTGTAAAGTTTCTGATGATTCTTGATACCAAGTTCACTGTATTTCTGACATTTGTAGGTCAGATTGGAAACTACCAAAGTAATGAATTATGGATGTATTTCTGCTTAAAGTTGTTAAAACTTGGAGTTTACCAGTCAAGTTTTTTGTGATAGAGAAAAAATGACAATTAAATGGTCTAGAACATAAATAATTAAAAAAGAATTTTAAACCAAAATCTGAAAGAATCTATTTGCCGTTGTTTGACTTTTTATTCGTGTTTTTATGAGAATCCAGGGATATTATTACCGTGAAATTTAGGTGCTTCCTGGGAAATATTTTAAGATTTCTTCTTCTTACTAGACAATTATTCTTTTAAAGAGATGCTGGCAAGGAGAATCATGGGGTCAGTACACTTTTAAGCCAATTCCAGGATGATTGAGCCAAGAGTACAAACATGAAAATAAAATGAAGATTTTCAAGTTTGAAGGAAATATTTCAATTGGAAACCGTGGTTTCCTATGACAATATAAAACAAGGAGTTCCAAAATTAATGATAGCTAATGTTTATTTAGCACTGAGAACTACATGTTATTCTAAGACAAAAACCCAATCAGGTATTTTATAGAGAGGGAAACGGAAGCACAGAGAGATTGAGTAGCCTGCCAATGGTGAAGCTGGAAAAAAAAAGATGGCAGTCTGACTCCAGAAAACATTCTCTTAACTATTGTGCCATGTTGTTTCTTAGGACATGGGGAGATCTCCAGCTCTAGGAAAAAGGTGCAAAGAGTGTGGAAAGGACTATTAGATTAATAAATCCTCCTATCAAAGCAAGACCAAAAGTATCCTATATTTAGTAAAGACAGAAGTCGATTAAAATTCATAACGTCAGAATATTTTTTGTATAATTCCTTCTAAGAAGAACCAGAAATCAGTGAGAGTAGTTGACTCTACATGAGGCAGAAAATCTCGAGGTCAGCCTGTATATTTTGTTATTGCAAGAAAACGTGGATATTTTTAAAGGTGTCTGTGGCTAAGCAAAAGAATTTAGACCCAATGGGCTTTCACTGTCTGTACTGTCACAACTAGAGCCCCAGGGTTGTGCTGTGAGAGAATCTAACAATGACTTTAATTATTAGAGCCAGCTGACGGCCTGGCACAGTGGCTCATGCCTGTAATCCCAGCACTTTGGGAGGCCAAGGTGGGTGGACCACAAAGTCAGGAGTTCGAGACCAGCCTGGCCAACATAGTGAAACTCCATCTCTACCAAAAATACAGAAGATAGCCAGGTGTGGTGGCACGTGCCTGTAGTCCCAGCTACTCAGAAGCCTGAGGTGGGAGAATCAATTGAACCTGGGAAGCGGAGGTTGCAGTGAGCCCAGGCCATGCCATTGCAATCCAGCCTGGGTGACAGAGTGAGACTCCGTCTGGAAAAAAAAAAGAAAAAGAAAAAGAAACAGTCCACATGGAGAAAAGCTATTAATTGATGATGATGCTCTCTATGAGTAAACAACATACAGCATGTCTCATGGACTGAATGTGTCTCCCTAAAGTTTGGATGTTGAAACCTGAACTTTCAAAGTAGGTGGCAACAGGGCCTTTGGAAGATAATTAGAGTCATGAGAGTAGAGCCCTAATTATGCATGGGATTAGTGTCCTTATAAGAAGAGTCATGAGACTGATGATATCTTTCTCCACCATGTGAGGATAAAGCAAGAATGTGTCCATCTGCAACCCAGGAAGAGGACCTTCACAAGAGTCGAATTAGCGGGCACTTCATCTTGGACTTACCAGCCTCCAGATCTGTTAGAAATACATTTCTGTTGCTTAAGTCATCAGGTCCATGATATTTTTGTTCTAGCAGCTTGAACTAAGACAGTATCTTAGATAAAAATCATATGTGAGTTATTTTATGGGTACAAAATCATCAACAACACAAATATATATGACCAATGGTGCTGCAAAACTGACCACACAGCCTCCCCATCAAGATTCAGGTGTGAACTACAGTGAAATTACTGTGTGAACATGGTCCCTGTATTCAGTATCAGAAACATCCCTAATAAAAGAGAATTAAATCAAAGCAGGAGACTGGCTACAGGCAAATAGATTTTCTATGAGGCTATGACCTTGTTGATTCATGTAGAAAGCAACATCTTGGATATGTGTAAATATACTTGATTTAAAATGTAGTTTGATTTTTTTTCCTAAATTCTCTCTGACCACTGATTTATACCCTGATGACAAAAGGCCTGGGCATGGCACAAATAGATTTCTCATACCCAAAAGCCTCCTTCCCTGCTCAAACAGCATCACAGGCACTATCTGCACCTATTAGATATTGTGCAGGCCAGGGAGGCAGTGTTGTGATACATGCATCTGCTTCTTCTCCAAATGGTCAACCCATACCCAATACTTTTTTGCATTCTTGTTTAATTAAATTAGAAATGTAATCAAATATGTCAATGAGTATATTTTCAGTATATTCTTTTCCATTTGTTGGATTATCTGAAATAATACAACCTTTGATATACTTAAGTTTTCTAAGTTCTGTTAGACTTTTATATCAGTCATATTACTCAACCTTTTGTACCATTTATTTGATTGCTGGGTAATTGTATTCTGATTATATGTTTACAATAATACCAAATTTATAGGATTGTTGGAGATGATGCCTAACACATAGGAAAGTCTTAAAAAAATGTAGTCTTTTATTACTACTACTTCTCTTGTCGATGACTATGTCCTAAATAAGTGTTCTACCAGATTTCACAGGACAGAAATTATGTGGTTTCTTCCTATGGCTATTTCTCCCCATTGCGTACACCTTTGTTGCCTAACATTAGCTTGCATGACACAAAGCTATCCCCTAACAATTATGGTTTTTTTTTTTCCATTGATCTAAAGTTGATTAATACGAAGACATCTATAGGGAGTAATATTTTTCTATTTACTTTCATTATTTCTTCAGTTTTTAGCTTAGTAGTCATTATGTTGTATGAAACTAAAAAAGATAGATATTTTGAATTTATAATACATCTTCCCCTAGCATAAGCCAATAAATGAGAGACAGTCTCCCCACTATGTTAGCATGCTTGGGAGAAAACAGAGAGTCAACTTTACACTCCTAGAGCCCCTTAAGAATATAGCATAATGCTCATCAACATGAACATTGTGGGGAGCACAGTGTACCCCTGCTCACAGTCCTAGGAAATCCTTGTACTCCGGTGTGCTAGAGTTTCTCCAGCACTGGAAAACTGTTGCCTTTATTCAATCTGTCTCAGTAGTTCTCAACCTCATGAAGCAAAAGTCAGTGTTAGGAGAGAAGAAAGAGATCAAAGAGAAGCATTTGGGCAGAGATTATGGGAACGATGTAACTACTGCAAGATAGTCAGAGAAGGGTTTATGTTTTGAAATAATGTTCAAATATTGATCATGACCCAGAACTTTTCCTTTTGTTCCGGGACACAGTGAGATGAAAGAGAGTACATTTTACATTTCCATTTGCCCTTCCTTTGTATATTCTTTTGTAACACTTACCATTAAAAAGAACTTCCACAGGTACTCAAGCCACCCCAATGTGGTATCAGTCATTTAATTTATAATATACATGTGCTGAAAGTTCTGAGCTTTTCCAAAGCCTAAAATCTCTCTCAGTCCAAGTTCTGAAAGGACAGTAAGAAAAGGCACTTTAGTGAACACCTAAGTGGTTAGAGAGACCAGACAAAACACAGAAGCACTGTGCACACCCATAGTAAAAGGAATTAGGAAGAATAGGTGACTGCAGCTATTCATATTTAAAGGTTGTCTGGAAATCAGAAACAGCATATTTGACTACTCTAGTAAACTCCAAAGCATACAGTGACTCAGACAGGGTAAGTTTATTCTCATATATTTACTTTCAAATAGATAGTTTTATTCTGCCAGTAGCTCTTCTCCAATAAGTGATTCAGGGACTTGGACCCATTGATTCATGTGTCTCTGCGATCTTCAAGTCCTGATTTCCCAGGTTACCAAGTGTGTCTGCCTCACTCCTGAAGAAGAAAGAACATGGGGGGTCTAGCACCCATGGGCGATATGTTACATTCAAGCCTAAGAATAGCTTGAATCTCACTTTCACTCACAGCCCATTGGCAAATATTCAGTAATTGTAAAGGATACTGGCAAATGCAGTCTAGCTGTGTGCCCAGAAAGAAGAGTAAGTAGATTTAGTTAACTGTTAGCCACACACCTGTTGGAAAAATGCTAATAAAAAAATCGTACTTTAAAATTTTAACTGAGAATAGCACACCTCACTTTCACTCACAGTCCATTGGCAAGTATTCAGTAACTGCAAAGGATACTGGGAAATGTAGTCTGGCTCTGTGCCCAGAACGGTGAGTAAGTAGATTTAGTCAACTGTTAGCCACATACCTGTTGGAAAAATGCTAACAAAAAAATCATACTTTAAAATTTTAACTGTCTCTTTAAGAAGCATTTTGCCTTTTAAAATTATATAAAATATAACTGTATTCATACTTTATGTATAGGTATGTATTTATAATTCTCACAAACAGTTCATATTGAAAGAGTCAATCTAAAAATTCATCATTGACCCCACCTGGGCTTGAAATAAAACTCATTGCTAGTTGGACAATCTTATCAGAGATCATTTATTTGGACAGGCTCCGTACAGTAATTCTCTAGCATTCCAGTGTACTGTTTGGTATAACTTATATTGTAAAAGGAGTGGCTCTTAACTTGTATCATCTTGTTCATTTCAGTAGAACTTTAACTAATAGATGGATTGTGTCTGTAATTCCAGCACTCTGGGAGGCTGAGGTGGGAGGATCACTTGAGACCAGGAGTTTGAGACCAGCCTGGGCAACATAGGGAGACCCTGTCTCTAAAAAATAAAAATAAACTATCCAGGCATGGTGTCGCATACCTGTAGTCCCAGCTACTCTGTAAAGCTGAAGCAGAAGGGTCACTTGAGCCTAGGAGGTCGAGGCTGCAGTGAGGTATGATCATACCATTGCACTCCAGCATGGGTAAGAGAGCAAAAACTCCATCTCTGAAAAATAAAAAATAAAAAGAACTTAATTAATAGACATTAGCAAAGCCCCCACTACAGACGGTTCACACCTATGTTTATAACTGACACTAAATTCAGTTCAAGGGCTGCTTGGACAGAATTCCAGGTGCTTAGAATTGCAAAGTGAATTGTTTCAATTAATGCTTGAAAGTAAACTGCATTTTTCATGCATACAATACTTTATTATTAACTATAGTCACCATGCTGTCCTTTAGGTCTCCAAAACTTATTTATCTTATAATCAAATGTTTGTACCTTTTGACTAATATCTTTCCATTTCTTCCACCCTGACCCCGGATAACCACAATTCTACTTTATTTCTGTGACTTCTTCTTAGATTCCACATGTAAGTGAAATAAGGAGGTATTTGTCTTTCTGTGTCTGACTTATGTCACTTGAAATTTGTTAAGAGAGAAGATCTTAAGTATTATAAGCACACAGTAAAAGGGGGGTAATTTTCTGAAGTGATGCCTAGGTTGACAGTCATTTCACAGTGTATACATAAATCGAAACCTCATGTTGTACAGCTTGAATATATACAATTTTTGTCAATTATACCTCAATAAAGTTGATAAAAGGTTAATTGTATTAACAGAATATACATAAAAAAGACAAAATCACTCATCACAATAATGTCTCCCATATGTTCATAGTATGCACAGTCTAAACAAGGACCTTCAACAGATTTTAATTTTGTATTTGTTGGTACCATTCAGGCAGTTTTCATCTGGGTATTAAATACCAAGCACGCATGTAGTGCTCACTGGAAAAAATATGAATGATTTTTGATCCACTGTCACTACAGCCGTTTTCATGAAGTAACTGGAAAATTGCATATATTATCCTGTCACCCCCAATTTTATAGTCCTGATGCCTTTTATAAATCTATGGCTAAGAGAGACCTACAGAATCAGAAAATTCTCTCAGAATGGGTCTGGGCTTGGAAACAATCTAAGTAGCCTAGGGAAGCTGTTACTGAAAGTGGTTTCTCCGCAGCTGAGAAATGTTTCAAATTTAAAGATTAAAAGTCTCCCAACCAATTCACATGACATGTCAGATGAATGTGTTAAAGAGCTCACAACAATTTCTTTAAAATTCTACTTCATTCCTACAGGGAAAGAAACAAGTCGGGATGTTGTTTCTTAATTGGCACACTCATTGAGCGTCTCTCCATGAAGAGCAAAATCAATTAGTTTCTATGAAGCAAAGACCAGTAAGCCCTGGTGCCTGCATTAACAAGTGATCGTTTAGTAAGAGTCACAGGAAAGCCGAATTAAGGATAGGGACAAAATCTCAGGTGGAAATGTGGGGGAAAGGTGTGCTAAGTAGTTTCTTTCTCATGTTATAGAGAAAGATGGGCAAGAATATAGACAAAGTTTGAATAGGAATGTGCCTGCCTAGACTGCGTCAGACTTTAAAAATTAGCTTCATTGATATGAGCTTAAGAGCAGGAGTACGATTCAAAATATTTACCAACTGGTATGGTTTGGGCACCCACCCTTCAGTACAGGTCCTGAGTCTAAGCAACAGATCGGGCAATGAGTACCAGCAGTGGCGACCCTACTGAAGAGGCCAATTGAGCACTCAGTGTGGCAAGAGAAAGTTATAGGAAAACAGGGGCTACTTCATGGACAGACTATTTGATGAGAAAACAACACTCAAAGATGATTTCTGTCTTTGCTGTGCAGGGCCAACCCTGATGTCACAGCAGGAGACGCAGGCCAGGTGAAATAAAGCCACTCAGGGCTACTGAGACCCTGTGATGCTGTGATTTATCAGGGTCAGCCAGAGGACTCATGTCATCTCTTGGTGTATATCCAAAACACTGGGGTTTGAGTTGTAACTGGACTACTAGAATGCTGACAAAATGACTGTAATGGCTTCTTCCTTAACTTCTCTCCAACCTCTGGCTGTCTGTATTTTCCCATAATGAGTATCATCATCTGAACTTGCATTATTTGCTCACTTTTCTCCCTCACTTAAAATATACGCTTCATGAGAGCAGAGCTTTGTTTTATTATTGTTGTTGTTCACTGCTGTATCCCTAGTGCCTAAGAAAGCATCTAGTATATAGTAGACTCTCAATAAATACTGGTGTGTTTGTGAATAAGTAATAACAGTAACTGTCACCTAGTAAGGGCTTAATCTGTTTCAGTAGTAGTCTCTTTAATTGTATTACCTAATTTTTTGTAGCCTTAATGTCCTTATGTTTTTGAACAGTAATGCAGTGACATTAACAATAGAAATCTAAATATCCCCTGCCTCCACTCTTGAATTTCCATAGGGTGCCTACCATCTCAGGACAAACTGACCCTAAGCTCAAATCACCCTAAGGCAAACTTTTTAAATATTTTTGTTCATTATGTCTCTTTTTCATATGATCAGCCCCCATTGCCCTCTAAGCCACAGGAATGTGCCTGCCGCTGCCACAGTGGAAGGTGTTGTCAAAACAAAAATTGGCACAGGACAAAGTCAAACAGGCAAAGAAATTGCTATTCAAAGCTATTGCACTAAGGGAGAGAGGCCAGAACTAAGTCTGAACTTAACTCCACTGAAACAAAGGACAAGAAGATTTTTAAGAGCTGAAAGGGAAAACTCAAGCTATCTGTGTTTGCTAATTGGCAATACTCAAAGAGGGAGAATTCAAGATGTCCGTGTTTGTTCATTGGCTTTACCTAAAGGAAAAGTAAACGTGCACTTATCTTCACGTCAACAGGCAGTTTTATAATGTGGAGCAAGATGCCCACCAAAGCTAGGCGTCTGTCTCACCACAGAGACTGAGCGAGAGGGATTCTATCTTCCTTGATGATTACGTTTCAAAGGGATGGCTCCCAAGTCCTTGAGAAAGATACTCATAGATTATAAAGCTGGCCAGAAGCCTTTAAAATGATATATATCTCAAAGGAGCAGAGAAGGAATTTGAAATTACAGGCTTTCTAAAGTAAACGTTCTAAGAAAAGGGAGGTCAGGGCCCTAGAGTGTCTAAAGTTTCATCAAGCTGAAGACTGCCTTGGTCCGTGTTCACCATGGGAACACCCATTGCAGGGCTGTCTCTTGCTACTCTCAGAGCCAAAAGTCATTAAGATGTCACAGCAACACTGTGGTCCATGCAAAAGGAGAATGCCCTTCTCTCCCAAAGGGTACCATGCTATAACTTGAACCTTTAAGTAGCACTTTCTGTGTAATTCTAGTTCCCATCTCTCTGTCCACTGGATCCAATATCAAACTGAAGAACTACAACATGGCACAGAGAATGGCACCCTCTCCATCTCCCTCATCCAACTTACCTTTCCCTCTAACTGCTTAACTGGCAATCCTGAAAACTTGTTTTCTCTGCTTTTGGCAAAACCAAATCTTGTGCGTATGAGTCACCAATTCACTAGCTCCATAAACACTATATTCCGCATCCGACTTTGAATTTTTCTTAGACACCTTAATACATTACAACAACACTATTAGGCAGGCATTGTTATTCCCAGATTACAGATAAGGAAGTTGGCATTTATTCAGCTACAGTAAGTTTAGGCAAGTTAATCTACACAAAACTAGAACTTGGTGAAAGATGGAAGCAAAATTCAACCCAGAATGTTTCTTTAACCCCAAGTCTGTGCTCTGAACACCTAAACCGTACTGGTTAAAATAAAAATTCTGAGCAACTCTACTTTTTTCATCAAAACACTAATACGGTAAGAAGGAAGTAAATTTACTCTAAGAGGGCTGCAAGAAAGAGGTTAAGAAACCAGATGAGCAAGGTTCATAATGAACATGGGATAAATTATAATCATTTCTATTGAAATTTTAGCTTTGCCCCCAGGCATTCATCAGTCTCTGAGGCAGTTACCACCACAAAAGGACCAACCTCTACCTACAATGCTTTCAGGGCTCTGCCCCCTTAGCCCCTCATGCAGCCTTCTACCTATTTAAAACATTTGGTCTCACTGTCAGCCCAACTCAAAGCTGTTGTACCTCATCATGTTAAAAACCTGAGAATAAAGGCCTAATGATTTCCTAGATTGTTGTTAATTCTACAAGCCATGTAATCAGGTCCTTTGAAAGTGTGGAACTGACTAGTGATGAGTGAATGAAAGGAGCTAAAGCAAAATTTGTGAAGATGTTAATCTAATCGGGATAAATAGTTGGACTTCACCTCCAAGAGGCAGCCCTTCTCCATCCATATAAAAGTAGAGGGGGTTTTGAGATATTGCATACACTTACACATTCTAGAGTTCTAACATAGTACTTGCAATATTTACAAATGTTTTTAATTAACTTAGAACCAACCATCTCATCCATCTTTCTGCCAGTGAAAGATAGTCTCTGGGTTATAGTTATTTTTAATATTTTTTACTTTCTCAAATTATGGACAGTTTAGCGGTTTCTTTAGAAATTAAAATAAAAAAAGAAGAAAGTGGGTAAAATAATAATTAAGCTTAACTCCAATCCAGTTCTTCATAAGCCTTCTAAAATACCTTGCAAATGTTTTATTTCAGGCAAATTTAGAAAGCTACTTGTACAAGTGCATATTAAAAGAGTGTCAAGGGAAAAATGCAAATTTGCATGCCTGAGGCAAAGACTGTGCCAGAATGCATGGAGGATACAGAGAAATGTTAAGGCATTAACGGATGCTAGATTGGGCACATTAGCATACAGTGTCTCCCGGTGCAGGGGAGAGAAGAGTGGGGAATTGGGAGTGGGGCTTTTCTTTCACCATTTAGTGACTAAGTCTCCATTTTCCTTCCTCTGCCCCCTTGTCATCCCTTCACTGACTTCTGATTCATTACCATCCACTTCTCCTTTCTCTTCCTCCCCTTGCTTTCCACTCCTTCTCTCAGTCCACAAAATGTCACTAGGACAGCTAGCAGGGGAAAAGGATAAAGGGATTCAAGTCCCATTTCCTGCCTCAAATCCACAGCAGAGCCCAGGATTAGGGTGAGGCTGAAAAATGAAGGTGCAGATGGAAATAAAACTAATTATATAGGCAATATTTATACTTTATTTCTTAGCCCTCTCCATGAAGGTATTGCCTTTTCTTTTTGTTTCCAAAAATGATCACTAGGAATACTATCTAAGGCTTTCAAATTAAATGAAATCATATAAAAATGTATAATCAAATCATATAAAAATTTCTCAACCTTCTTGGATATAGGCTTTGTGACATCAAATATTTTTAGATTTTAATATTATCAATGAAGATTCATGTATCCATTAGCAACTTAACCAATAGCCTCAAAATGGGGCCTTGACAACAATTAGAGGGTCTTACCAGGGCCAGGAACTGGGTGTTGTGCATGAGTTGTCTTATTTAGTTCATACACCAACCTTGCAACTTACGATCTCTTCTACCCTCAATTTATAGTTGAGAAAACTGGATCCTAGAAAGATTAACTAATTTACTGAAAGTCAGATAATCGATGTCAGATCTGGGATTCAAAACCTCATCTGTTTGAATACATAGCCTAAACTTTTAACAACAAAGTCATATAATCAGTACTCATCCAAACTGACCTCCTGATCATCCTTCTATGGCTTTCCAATCATTTTCTCCACTTCTAACACCTCAGAGTTACCAAGCTTCCAGTCCAAATGAATCTCTGTCTTCTGCCTCCTCTTTCACCTAAACATTTTACTATCTAGTCCCCTGTTATAACCTGCTCTGTGAAAAATTGACATAGCCATCAAGGGCCCTGCCCAAAACAAGGGGTCTCATGAGTCCAATCTCTTAAAGTGGTTCTGGGACATGATCCAGAGTTTCTATCAAAAGTCAAGCTCCCTCAGTTCCTGCAGCTGTAATCAGCCTCTATGCAAAAAATAGCTAGACACATTAGATACATGTAATCAAGTGACCAACGGGAAGAATGGTCAATGCAGACAGTTGGAGATACACAGTGGTCAGTCCAGCTGCCATTCAACAGAGACAAGAAATAAGTGAGTTTTGGGAATAAAAAAGAAAAGGAAAACATCTGACTAATGGAGGTATGAAGTTCACTTGTGGGAACTGCAATAGTAGATACATGGCCCAGAGACGAGAAGTCCTCTTCTGATCGAAGGTTTTTCTTGACTGAAGGGTTTGTGATCTCACGGGCTTCAAGGAATGAAGCCGTGGACCACAACAGCGAGTGTTACAGCTCGATTAGAGAAACGCGCAGACTTCAGACAAAGGCGCGGACCCAAAGAGTGTGCTGCCCCAAGATTTATTAAAGCGTAAGGAAAACGAAAGCGAAAGTAAAGCTTCCACGCGTGGAAGGGGACCCGGAAGGGTTGCCGTTTCTTGCTTGTGTGTCTTATGCTTATAACCCCTTATGACCCCTCCCTGTTTCCTTTTTCTGTCCTGTAGAATTAACTTATTTTCTATTTGCTTGTGGGTTAGTGGGCTTGATTGGTTAAAAACATCAGACTGCAGCTAAAGCTTAAACTCCCTGTATGACTGGTTGAAGTTTCAATCCCTTAGCTTGCAGCTGTTGACTCATTTTGGCTCAGGGGAAAGTCCCCTTAGGGAAGTCCCTATTGACCCAGGAACTCCAGCCAACTTAGCCACTTAGTCCCTCAGCCCTGGCTTGTGGAAGCAGAGATTCCTAATATGACCCTCACTTCTCCATTTTCTCCACTGGGGTTGGAAGCAGTAGGAGTAGCTACAGAGGATGTATTAACACCAATTTACAGAGATCCTATTGAATTTACGCCTCTCCACCAGGTGTGATGCAAGGAAAACAAAGCTAATACCCAAAGTCTTTGGTAAGGACTAGCTCCAGGCACTGGATGATGTGGATATTTAAAGACTTGCTGACCCAGAAATCCTGGTATTATAGTCTTAACCCAAGAAAATATCTTGGGTGCCATGGAAGACAAATAATGGAGTTTGGGGGTAAGTCTATTGGAAAGAAGCTCTATGTGATCTGAGTCCCTGGTATCAGGGTATCAGATTGGAACAGGATAATAAAGTAACCTTAATACTGGAAGAGCAAGAATTCTTACAGTTGAGAACCATTTCTTGACTGGTACCTCCAGCCCACCAGCAGGCAATGATGGCATCAGACTAGAAGATCACTAGTAAATCATTGTAAACAGTGAGCAGACTTTCCAGTGTTCTCTACTGGTGATAGGAACCAACACAATAACTTTGTATCAAGAAGGTCCAAGATGTATGAAGTTGTCAAGCTAAAAAGACCTCTCAGAAAAGAAAGACTATTTTTGCAATTGCATTTTGTAATTTAGGAGCCAGTGTCATACAAATTGCCTATTAAAAATGAATAATGGGCCAGGCGCGGTGGCTCACACCTTTCATCCCAGTACTTTGGGAGGCCAAGGCAGGTGGATCACTTGATATCAGGAGTTCAAGACCAGCCAGCATGGTGAACCCAATCTCTACTAAAAATACAAAAATTAGCTGGACTTGGTGGCATACGCCTGTACTCACAGTTACTCGGGAGGTTGAAGCAGGAGAATCGCTTGAACCCAGGAGGCTGTGGTTGCAGTGAGCCAAGATCGCACCACTGCACTCCAGCCTGGGTGACTGAGACCCTGTCTCAAAAAAAAAAAAAAAAAAAGAATAATGATTCATTTTATACTCCAAACTAAAGAAACTCACATACACACACACTTACCTAAAACTGTCTTAGCATTTCCAGGGTCCCATCTGCAAGTCTATCTTTATTTATAGCAGACATCACGGATACAGAAGGGCTTGATTCGTAAGCCTACTTTGTTTAGTTCTTCTTTCCCAACTGCAGCCAAGGTGTTCATAAGCAGAAAGTCTCTCCGTTATTGTCCATAATGTGTCTTTTTACTTTTCTGGAACATGAGAGATGCTGAGTCAATGCTTTCCTTTCTACTAGCTGAGAATCTCTACTGGGCTTTCCTGGGGCTCACTTTGTCCCCCAGTAGCTGATGTCAGTACAGCCGCATTGGGGTTGCCGCTTCCACCTCACCTCAGGATTCCCTAGTTCCTTAAACCATGTATATACAGAAGGTGTCACAGCCTATAAGGCCAAAAAAATGCCACATTTACATGCTTGATTTAAAATCCTGAAAGATAAAGCTTTAAACACTGGCTAATAATAAATAATAAATCAATTCATTTGGTAACTTAGACTTCATAGAAGTAGAGGTCCAAGTACCAACATGAAACTGAGAAGATGCGCCTCCTTCCCGGAAATGGTCAAGTCCCATTTTCTAGATGAAACTCGGCCACTTAATAATTGTACCTCTTTTAGACAGTTACTCTCATTTTTTTCTGTAAAATTAGAATAGGAGCATTGCTCAACCCTGCAATATTTCTTAGAATTGTTATGAAGATTAAACCAATTGATACATATAAAGTTCTGATCTTAGTGAGAACCTACGACATTGATGAAGAGAGGCTAAGGGACCTGCCCGAGACCCCACAATGCCTATCTGTGTGGGCAAATGGAAGGGAGGGCCCACGTGGATGCATGACTTCTTGTCTCTCGCTGAGAACCAGGTCCCCTCCACTAGCCTGGTTCACAGGTGGGAATGGTTCAAATGATGAGAAAGAGAAGTTACAACCCAAGCAGAGAGACCTGGCTCCATCAATTTTTCTTTCTTTCACTCCCCTTACAAGAATAAATATAGTGCCTAAAACCACTGCAGTGACACCGTCAGAGGTCTCTTTATTTTAAAGTTAACAAAAGGGAAAAGATCCTTTTCTGAATTTTGCTTATTGGCCAAAATAAAAATAACCCAGTTCTGCCACAGCTAAATTTGGATGACTTTTTCTATCCTGCCTCTCTCCCTTGTATATCCCAGTCCCTATCTATCCTTCAGCTCCTTCTTCAATTCCATGGAGACTTACACTTTTACTTTAAAACTGGACTTTGACATTATTTGGAAGCAGAATCAGAGCTGATATGAGCACTGGCAGACATAGCAGAGAGGATGAACAGATAGGAACAGAGTTGGACAGGGTTCTGGGACCCGTGCCAAGTCCCTAGCCTAGTATCTGGCACATTAAAAGTACCTGGAAAAAAAAAATTAGCTGCCTTCTTTAGTAAGTTTGCTTAAGAATCTTTCATCTGATTATTCTATCATCAATGCACTCACAATGCATAGGAGAAGTCTTCATATAAATAACTAATGGGCAATTAGAAGGGAGGGGCCACTGCCACACTAGTAAGGAGCTTTAGTACAAATAAGGTTAACAAAAAACAAAACAAAAAAAACCCCGCTAAGGTTCACGCAGCACCATGCCACGGCCTGTGGCTTAGGCTGCACAGCATAAGCTTCATTTCAGATCCCACTTGCTCTCTTAGCCCTAAACACCTTTGTGCGGAGAAAAAAAACAAAACAAAACAAAACAAAAAAATCACCTTACCCATCAGTCCTGGTGCTCAGTAAATGTCTTGATATGATACATCTCCTCATTGATCTTTTAAATCCAATTTTATGTGACAAGTGGTTTGTAACAAGAATCTCAATGAACTCTTGAGTGGGATGGGGGCCACAATTTTACAGCTACAATTACAAGGTCAGGTAGCTACAGCAACAATATAATAGAGCGCAGGGAACAGAGTAATCATGGTTCATTTTCTCTGAATGTTTACTAGCATGGTTGTTGAGGGCTTTCTATGTACTGTCACATTTAATATTCACAAGAATCTGTCAGGTACATTTCCATCTTACAAGTGAGAAAACATTAAATGAGAGAAGTTTATTAACTGGAAATTGCTGGAGCAAAGATGTGAACCCACTTCAGTCTAACTATTATTTCACAAAGTACTAGACTGGTAGAATATGAAATATTTTAGGTTTGACTTGACACTCAGGTACAGCAATAAGCACCATGGATTTACCTGGTAAACTGTAATTCTCTTTCCATTTTTTTCTCAATGCTTCTGAATACGAGTCAGTCTGGTATGAACATGCCTCTAACAGCCTCACATACACACTTGCTAATCTCCCCCTTACAAGCAACAGAAAACAGGTCTTAACCCAGAGCCTTCAACAAACAGTGTCTAGATAAATCATCACAATTTTAATCACAGTTGTTATCTTCTATTTATGCCAAATGATAGCAGTTTTCCATTTTCCACCTATCATGCAAAGTTTCCATTTTAAATAAAATCAAGTTATAAAGAAAAAATATTAAGGAAATAACAATATGGTATGTTCAGCATGCTAGAAGTGATTACAGTGATAGTCAGAAGTGCTCAAATATGGAAAATATCAGGTATATGTTGAGCCAACAACTAAGAATTGGGAAATAGTACCTTATACCACTAGCCATTTGCATAGGCCTTAGTGTCAAGAAATACACAAGCTTATGTCCCAGTTTTGCTGGTGTGTCCTTGGAAGATCATTCTATCTCTCATCCTCAGTTTTCTCTTCCAAAAATAGTTCATAGTAATGACTTCTGAGGTATCTTTATGACAGGTAAATGAAATAATTGTTGTTACTACACCTTAACTGTTTGGCACATAGTAGGTGCTCAATAAATATTAGTGTCTTCTACTCTCTCCCTTCTTCCTAGTTAAAAGAGTTGGTAGAAGAAGGATTAATTATCATTGCCTTACCAAGAACTCTTTTTTCTTTTTTAAATTTTTTTATTAAAAATTGAGTACTTATAAATATATATTTGGCATAAAGCAAAACATGTCAACTAACAAAAATTCATCTATGCCATTACTTTTATAGCTCCTATATGTCCGTTTCTTTCCCCTTCCCACTAAGAGCAAAGCAGTCTTACAAGTTTTGGGTTTCCTTTTCCTTGTTGTCTTTATAGTTTCATGGTCCCTGATGGCCATTTGAAAGTATCACCTTCCTCTTAGCACTATTATATCACAGAATAATGATCCAGAACCATAGTAGTGACCTTGAATTTTCCTTAAGCTTTGTGTTTGGGCTTACAGCAACTTAAGTTTAATTCTAAATAATACACCTTTCTCGTTTGCCAAAACAATATCATGAAACACAGCATGTGGCTTAAATATTTATACAGCATGAGTAACTTGCATATGGAAAGTGTCCTGGGTAGAATCAGAGTCTCACAATTAGAATGGGGAGGTTCTGACTCACACGGTCATTCAGGGAGCAAGTGTATACCCCTATTTCTGTTGCTTTCCCATCCCCTAGGACATTTTTGTTGTCTGTATGATCAAAGTTGGGTCCTGGACACAACCATGTTATATCTTGCAGAGAGTAGAAAGCGAGAAAGTCCACTTTAAGCAATGGAAAGTAAGCCCCAATTCGGAAGGAACAACCATGAACAGATGATGTAAGGAGAATCATTTCTTGGCTCTTTGCGGGAGGAGCCAACAGAGTGAAATGAAGGGGACACCTTCAGATACTCAAGCAGAAGGTAGGCTACAGTAAAGTAAGTCCAGCATCTTTATCTATTTTTTTCATTTTTTATTTCCATAGGTTTTGAGGAATGGTAATATTTGGTTACATGAGTAAATTCTTTAGTGGTAAGTTGTAAGATTTTGGTGCACCCATCACCCAAGCAGTACACTGAACCCAGTTTGTAGTCTTTTATCCCTCACGCCCTTCCCATTCTTTCCCCCAGAGTCCCCAAGGTCTATTGTGTCATTCTTATGCCTTTGCATCCTCATAGCTTAGCAAAAAATTATGGGAAATCCAGCATCTTTAAATGATGTCTTGAGACCATATTCTCCTGTGCTTCCCCTGTGAACAAGCAAGTAATGATGGATCCAGTAGTTACCACCATGATATAATGCATGAGAGTCCACCACAATCATGTTTTCTAGCCATGCATAACCACAGGAAAAATGATAGGTAAGTAAATATACCAATCTAGGCCTAAGGATGAGCATTTGGTTCTACTACTGCCTTTTTGTCCACTTAACCCAATTAGGTGGCTTCATATTTTTTAAAAGTTCAGTGTCTATCTGTAAGTCCCATGAGTATATGATCCTAGAATTTAGAAATTGTTTTATAATTTGTATTTAATTTACATGGATTAGAATGTTATTAACTACCCTTGGTGCTCATGAAGTATCTTTTCCCCTAATATATCTTCCACAGTGCAACTTCATAGTGAGTCCACATAGATAGAAAAAGCTATTTGAAGAAAATACTTTAGCAATTTCTCCCATGAACAGTTTTTTGTTTGTTTGTTTTTGCCTCTAGCTTCAGTAAAACAAGTTGTAAATAACTTTATAGGCAAAACATTGGTCCCTGATAAATCACAAGATTTTTTTTTCTTTGAAGGCTAGTAATGATATTGATGAGGAAGAGCAGCTTGATCTACAAAATTATTTAGGGTTCCAGATGCCTTCCATCTTGCTTTGCCATGCCCTCTTGTGCTATACCTCTTCTATCTATGTGGCAGACCTTACATAAATGCTTGCAGCTGTATTGTCAACACAATGTATATACCTGAGAGGGGAGAAAAAAATTCCAGAGCAAGCATTTATCTTTTGAGACAGTGAAATCTGAGACAGTTACAGTGAAATCACACACATTACTCCCATTGTTCAGAACTAGTAACATCAGCTTGCCAGCTACAAAGGAGAGAGGGAAATGTAGTCTCTAGCTTCTCATTCCTAGGCCTAGGTAAAATGCTATTAAGATGGAAAAGGAAAATAAAATGGAAAAAGAGTACAAAGTCTACTGCAGGCAATAAACAAGTGTACAATTAAATACATAGTATGGCAGATAATGAACAGTACTATGGAAACTATATATATAAAAAAGAACCTTTTCCCCTGTTATATCTTCCGCAGTGCAACTTAATAGTGAGTCCACATAGATAGAAAAAGCTATTTGAAGAAAATATTTTAGCAATTTCTCCCATGAACAGTTTTTTGTTTGTTTTTGCCCCCAGCTTCAGTAAAATAAGCTGTAAATAACTTTATAGGCAAAATGTTGGTCCCTGATTAATAAGGTTGGTGCTCTAATTTATATATATATATATATATATACACACACACATGTATGAAAAAGAGTTATTATCATTTATTTTAAACAAGGTATTCAGGAAAATCCCTTCTGGACATATTAGCAAAAATGATGGCAGAAGGACCTCCAAAAATGATCTCCTCCACAAAAGTAATGAGAAAATTGACCAAAAAAATGTCAGAATCATTTCTTCAAAATACTGGAAAAAATAACAAAAATCTTGAAGTAACACAGGGAGGATTTATTCAGGAAAAATAAATGATCTCAGCAAGAGCAGTCAGTGTTCTAATCTTATCTCTTGCTCTCCAGCTCTGCAGTACCCTTGAGAATAAACAGCCCACATTTCCACGGTAGCTCAGAAGCCATCAAAGGGAGTACAAAGGAGTTGCAACTTTTTAAAAAGCTTCATTCCAAATCAGCTGTCATTATTTGAGCAGTCTGATGATTCTCTGAAAGATATCACTTACCAGGCTACCTATACTTGGCCTGTTTAGGAGCTCACCTAGTGCAAAAATTATTTTCCCTGAAGAATATTTATCAAAAACAATTACTGGAAAGTGTTTTAACTTTGTGGTTGCCTTAGGCAGTGGATAACAGGAGAAACAATGAATAAAAATTTAAAAGGAAAAGTTGAGAAATGACATGTCAATACGGTCTTTGAAAAAATTTTAAACACAATTTTTGTAATTTAGAAAGTCATATACATGCATAGGATTGTGCACATGCTCAGGGGTGTGGCAATGCTCAGAAAATCCTTAAGAAGTCCTATATTACCACCACCTCTGGCTGACCATAGGGACCTGTGCAACGAGAAACTGAGAGCTAAGGAAGAGTTGTCCATTGCCTAACTGAATGTTGAGGGCCTGCTTTGCAACAAGCACAGAAAGCCACTCAGCAAAAGCTGGAAGATGTATTGGTTCCAGACTTTTAAGGAAATTATCCAATCATTATCTGAGCACTAAGGTAATAGAGTAATCTAAAAGACCACATATGACAATAAATATGGACTTTACCAAATTAACTCAGAAATTACTAAACAAACAAACAAGACTAGTACAGCAAGCAGCAGCATCAAATCCTGGAGAGGGGGAAGAATTTTATTTCTAGAATTGTCATATTAGATTATTTAAAATGTCCTGTTTCTAACAAAAGATTATGAGATGCAAATACCTAAGAAAGTGTGACCCATGCATAAGAAAAAAATCAATAGCAACTATTCCCAAGAAAGCCCAAAAGTTGACTTACTACATAAATATTTTTCTACCAGCTGTATGAAATATGTTCAAAGACCTCAAGGACATGATAGGTAAAGAACTAAAAAAAAGTATGAAAGCAATGACTTACCAAATATGGAATACGAATAGAGATAATCTTTGACAAACTTGACAAAAACAAGCAATGAGGAAAGGATTCCCTATTTAATAAATGGTGCTGGGAAAACTGGCTAGCCATATGCAGAAAACTGAAACTGGACCACTTCCTTATACCTTATACAAAAATTAACTCAAGGTGGATTAAAGACTTAAATGTAAACCCTAAAACCATAAAAACCATAGAAGAAAACCTAGGGAATACCATTCAGAACATAGGCATGGGCAAAGACTTCATGACAAAAACACCAGAAGCCATTGCAACAAAAGCCAAAATTGACAAATGGGATCTAATTAAACTAAAGAGCTTCTGGACAGCAAAAGAAACTATCATCAGAGTGAACAGGCAACCTACAGAATGGGAGAAAATTCTTGCAATTTATTCACCTGAAAAAGGTCTAATATCCAGAATCCACAAGAAACTTAAACAAATTTAAAAGAAAAAAAAAAAACACATTAAAAAGCGGGCAAAGGATATGAACAGACACTTCCCAAAAGAAGACATTTACGTGGCCAACAAACATATGAAAAAAAAGCTCATCATCACTGTTCATTAGAGAAATGCAAATCAAAACCACAATGAGATACCATCTCACATCAGTTAGAATGATGATCATTAAAAAGTCAGGAAACAACAGATGCTGGAGAGGATGTGGAGAAATAGACATGCTTTTACACTGTTGGTGGGAGTGTAAATTAGTTCAACAATTGTGAAAGACAATATGGAGATTCCTCAAGGATCTAGAACCAGAAATACCATTTGACCCAGAAATCTCATTACTAGGTATATGCCCAAAGGATTACAAATCATTCTATTGTAAAGACACAAGCACATATATGTTTATTGCAGTACTATTCACAGTAGCAAGACTTGGAACCAACCCAGATGCCCATCAATGTTAGACTGGATAAAGAAAATGTGGCACACATACACCACGGAATACTATGCAGCCACAAAACAGAAAGAGTTCATGTCCTTTGCAGGGACATGGATGAAGCTGGAAACCATCATACTCAGCAAACTAACACAGGAACAGAAAACCAAACACCACATGTTCTGACTCATAAGTAGGAGTTGAACATTGAGAACACATGCACACAGAATGGGGAACATCACACACCAGAGCCTGTCGGGGATGGAAGGCAAGGGCAGGGAGAACATTAGGACAAATACCTAATGCATGAGGTGCTTAGAACCTAGATGACAGGTTGATAGGTGCAGCAAAACACCACGGCACTTGTATACCTATGTAACAAATAGGTGTTCTGCACATGTATCCCAGAACTTAAAGTATAAAAAATAAAATATATATATATATATTCTGGAATTGAAAATAAAAAAACTGAAATAAAAATTTACTAGAGTGGTTCAACAGCAAATTTGAGAGGGCAGAAGAAAGTATCAGCAAACATAGAGATAAGTTGATTGAAATGATTCAGTCTGAGAAACAGAAAGATAAAGAACAACAACAACAAATTAACAGAGTCTTAGAGAGCTGTTATAGATAACATCACCTGTACCAATATATGCATTACGGGAATCCAGGAAGGGAGGAAAGGAAAAAGGGACAGAAAGAAAATTTGAAAAAAAAAAATCACAAAAAACTTAACAAATTTTATTTCAAAAGTAACACTAATCTATACATCAAAGAAGTTCAATGAACTCCAGATAGGTTAAATTCAATAAGGATTATACTCAGATGAGTTGTAATCAAATTGTCAAAGACAAAGAAAGAAAGAACCTTGAAAGCAGCCAGAAAGAACTGATTCATCATGTAAAAAGAAACTTCACTAAGATAAACAGCTAGTGTATAATTAGAAACTATTGAGGCCAGGGACAATGGAATGACATATTCAAGTTGCTAAAAGAAAAACAAAAACTTCACTCAGTAATTCTAAATCCAGCAAAATTATCTTCCAAAAATTAAAAAGAAATTGAGATATCACCAAACAAAAACTGAGATCATTGTCACTGACAAAATAGGTTTAAGAGAAATGTTAAATGTAGTACTTCAGACTGACCTGAAAAGACACTAGACGATAACACGAATCTACATTAAGAATTAAGGATATTGGTGAAAGTAATTATACAGGTAGATGTAAAAGAGAGTGTAAATATATTTGAAATTTGTGATTACTCTTTTTTTCTTGTATCTGATTTAAAAGACAACTATATAAAGCAATAATTATATATGTGTATTCATTTATATTACATACAATGTACAAAGATGTAATATGAATGACAATGATAGCACAAAGGAGAACAAAAGAAGTGGTGCAATATTGGAGCAAAGTTTTTGTACACTATGGAAATTAAGTTGGTATAAATCTGAAATAGACTCTTGTAAATAACAATGTTAATCGTAATTATCAGGGAACAATTAAGAAAATAACAGAGTAAAAGAAATGGCAAAGGAATTAAATGGTACACTAGAAAATATCTGTTTAGCCAAAAGAAAGCAGGAGTAGAATAATAGAGGAATGAAAAGACATTGAAAACAACTAGAAACATGACAGATATAAATCCTAACTTATCAGTGATTATAGTAAATTTGAAGGGATTAAACATTTCAATCAAAAAGGAAGCAATTAGTAGAATAGATAAAACGCTATGCTGTGACTATATTCCATCTACAGAAGATACACTTTATGTTAAAAGACACAAATTGGTTGAAACTAAATAGATGGAAAAAGACATACCATGTATACAGCAACCAAAGTGCTATAGTAACTTTTCTAATAAAAGGCAAAATATACTTTGGAGGAAAACCATTACGAGAGACAAAAAGTACAATCTATAATGCTAAAAAGGTCAGTCCATCAAGGAGATATAATTATAAAACTGTATGTCCCTAACAACAGAGACCCAAAATACATGAAGCAGAATTAGAAGAAGAAATAGACAATTCAACAATAATAGTTGGAGATTTCAGCACCTGACTTTCAGTGATGAATAAAATAAGAAGATAGAAGATTAGCAAGGAAATGAAATATACAAATATGAACTCAAGATAGGTAAAAGACATAAATGTAAGAGAAAAAAATGGTAAAACTCATAGTAGAAAACATAGGCATAAATCTTTGTGGCCTTGGACTAGGCAAAAGTTTCTTAGACAAGACACCTAAAGCATAAGCAAACAGAAAAAATATTAACAGATATATTGCACTTCATCAAATTAAAAACATTTGTGCATCAAGGGACACTTTCAATAAAATTTAAAGATAACATACAGAAGAGCCGATCATACTTACAAGTCATGCATTTAATAAGATTTTAGATCCAGAACATATTTCTAAAACTCTTAAAGTTCAATAATAAAAAGACGACTCAGTGAGAAAAAAATGGGTCAAATATTTGAATAGCTATTACTACATAGGAGATATATAAAGTTTACAAAACACATGAAAAGATTATCAAAATCATTAGTTATTAGGTAAATGCAACCAAACCATAATGAGATACCCCTTCACACCCACTAAGATAGCTATAACAAAAAAGATGCACACTAACAAGTGTTGGTAAAGATATGGAGAAATTGAAAACATACATTGGCAAGATAAAATAGTGCAGTTACTTTGGTGAACATTTTGAAGGTTCCTCAAAAAGTTAAACATAAATTTACTATATGACCCAGCCATGCCACTTTTAGGGCACATACACAAGAATTGAAAACATATACTCACTCAAAAACTTGAACACAAATGTTAATAAGATTAACATATTTAACATACAAATAAATTCATACCAGCTAAAAAAGTGGAAGCAACCTAAATGCCTATTAACTGATGAATGGATACACAAAGTATAGTATAACCACACAATGAAATATTATCAAGTTCTGATACATGAACTTCGAAAACATTATTCCAAGTGAAAAAAGCCAGACATAAAATCATACACATATTGTACAATTCTACTTGCACAAAAGGTCAAGAATATGCAAACTCACAAAGATAGAAAGATTAGTGGTTGCCAGGAGCCAGCAGGGGGCTGGGGAAGAGAAGAGAATGAGGAGTGACTGATCTATGAGAAAAGGGCTTCTTCAAGAGGGTTACAAAAATGTTCTAGAATTAGTGGTAATGGTTTCATAAGCTTTTAATATGCTGAAACACACTGACTTGTATGATTTTAAATGGTGAAGTTTATTATATGTGAATTATATTTCAATAAAATAAAAGAAAGGTAAAAAAGAAATCCTTTTTTAGAAAGCGGCATTTGGAGAGAAATTTGAACAAAGATAAGGAGTAATCTACCAGATATCCAGGAGAAAATGAACACCAAATGATATTAAACAACAGAATTTATTCAAAAGTTTAATAATTAATATTCCAGTTTTGATTTGTAAGTCTTTGTTACTGTCATGGCAGAGTTTAATGTAGTCATATTTTGAGGAAAGAATGAGGAGAGTAAATAAAAAGTTAAGAGACTTAGAAAGAAGATATTTAATTTTTGAATCATGTAAAAAGGAAAGTGGGAATTTTTGAAAATATAAGAAAAATTAGAGTAAACTTAAAAGAGCTGCAATGAGGATAAAATATGAGAAGCATTGATATAATAATAACAAAATTAAGCACGAAAATCTGACAGATATGGAGTATATCTCACCTCTGCATCAGCTAGCTATTTCTCTAGAAGTTTCCTTACTCTGTGTTCTTTAGTTTCCCATGACCTATACAGAAAACTGAGGAATAATTTCAAGAAAATAACATGGGAATAAGATGAGAAAAATCACATTTACCTTAATGGTTTTCTGTGAAAGATGAGCAAGATGACTTAAGTAACACACTGAATTTGACACCTGGTAGATTCTCAATATATAATAATTATTCACAATAATCACCTGAATGGACACTACATGAGTTCTGAGGGGTCTGAAGTTTTAAAAAGTAAAATTATCTATTTAAATATGTGTTTTTAAAATTGATAAGATATATGGAACATATTCAAAAAGACTTCACATTTTAATTATTTAAATACTAATTTAATTTTGGACTTTTAAATTTTAATGTAACAGCATAGGAGACTAATGCAGAGGCTTTGCCTGTATTTTTAAGGTATTAATTGGTTACAAATTGACCTTTATTGGAGAGATAAAAATGTATTTAGAGACTAAATTTAAAAAATGCTTTCCACATTAACCCAATATTTTTAGAAAACAAGCATGTTATCCTTAAAACTATTTTGAGAATAACACTGTGGTGAAAAATACTACCAAAAAAATTACTTTGCTAATTAAAGCCTATGAAACCAAATAACTGTTTTTAGAAATTGATTTTGCTGGTTCCCATGCTAAAGAGAAGTACTTCTCATGTTTCTTTCAAGTGAGATAAAGTTAGTGAAAAATCTGGCTAAGGGAGGATGAGAAGGAGTTTACATATTTGAACATTTTTGCTGACATATGCCAGAACATTTTTATAAACAATGCTAGGGAGATTGAAGTCTTCTGGGGATTAAAGGAAACCATGAAATAGAGAAGGAGCACGTCAGGGGAAAGGGGCTGTGTCCCTCCCTCCTCTGAACAGTCTCCAACCAAAAGATCTTGGCAAGTTAACACCTCTGTTTCTCTTTTTCTGATTTTCTAAAATGAGAGACTTTTACTTAATGGAATATGTGATCCCTCCTGATTCTAATTTTGTATGGTTCTGTGCAATATTTTCTCTTCTAGAAAAAAATATGCCAAGGCTTAATGCAGACTTTTCCTCTTTAGGTATTACTAAAAGGTAGCTGTAAATTCCAGAGGTTGGGTCAAATTTGCCTTGGTGGATTATATGATGTTTCTCTCTTCAGTTTCATTCTTTTTTTTTTTTTTTTCTTTGCTGTTGTGGTTCCTTCTGCCACTAGAGAAGGCAACTAGAATTTCTGCTATAGGTCTCATTATACCGAATGCCAGAGGGATATCCAAAACACACAGCAACCAGTATAGCAAAGGTATGAAACAGTCAAAAGACATTGGCCATGTAGGCATACATCAGCCCTGCCAAAGCTAGAGGCAAAACCTGATTGATTTAGGTGAAGCTCAGAAATATTTGTGTATGCGCTGATGAACACATATATCAACCTAAATAAATATATCAACCTAAATAACAAGCCTAGAGAGATTCTCTAAAAGAAAATTATATTTATTCAGGAATAGGGCATTGCCATGTGACTACACATACCATAGCAAACTATGTGCATATTCAGAAAGGTAAAGGAAGACACAAATTTTTAAAAGAAAAATGTAGGAAGGTTATGTAATTGTTTTCAGATAATTTCCCTTGGCCACAAGACTCAATAACAAAGGAGACACCAGTCTGAGGTTGGACAGGTAGTAGCTGGGCATATGTTCTCATGATAGTATTTTTTGTGTGAGGTTGCAATGACCTTTGTACGAGGTAGTTTTTAACCAAACCTCTTGTTATAGTTCTGATATCAGGCATACCAGGGTAAGAACCCTTTCTTTACAGCCTTTCCAGGCTCTATTTGCCTTTTTTTTTTTCTTTTTTCACAAGTGATTTCATTTTGATTCTCATAACTCTTACACATACATTTGATAAATTAGAACTGTATCAATTTCAAAACATATTTATTTTATAAATGGAATTATTTTAATGTTTAAAATGTCCAAAGAGATAAATGAAGGAATAATATTCACTAAAACTGAACAGAAGGCATCTTTATCCAACCATCCATTGATGGACTCTTAGGTTGATTACATGGCTTTGTTACTGTGAATGGTGCTGTGATAAACATACAAGTGCAGGTATCTTTTTAGCATAATGATTTATTTTCCCTTATGTAAGTAGTAGTGGGATTGCTTAATCAAATGGTAGTTCTATTTTTAGCTCTTTCAGAGATCTCCATATTGTTGTTCATAGACTTTGACCTAATTTATATCCCAAACAACAGTACATAAGCATTCCACTTTCTATGCACCCTCACTGACATGTGCTGAATTTGAATTTTTAATAAAAGCCATTCTAGTTGGTGTAAGATGGTATCCCATGTGGTTTTAAGTTGCATTTCTCTGATGACTAACGAGGCTGAGCAGTTTTTTGTGTTTGTTGGCCACTTGTACATATTCTTTTGAAAAATGTCTGTTCATGTCCTTTGTCTGCTTTTTAATGGGGTTATTTGTTTTTTCTTGAGTTGTTTGACTTCCTTTTAGGTTCTAGATATTAATCTTTTGTTAGATACATAGTTTACAAATATTTTCTCCTTTTCTGTACATCATCTTGTCTACTCTGTTGATTATTTCTTTTGCTGCCCAGAAGCTTTTTTAGTTTACCTAGTTACCATTTGTACATTTTTGTTTTTGTTGCATTTGCTTTTGAGGACTTACTCATAAGTTCTTTGCTTAGCCCAATGTCCAGAAGAGTTTTTCCTAATTTTTCTTCTAGAATTTTTATAGTTTCATGTCTAACATGTAAGTCTTTAATTCATCTTCAGTTAATTGTTGTATATGGTGAGAGATATGGGTCCAGTTTCACTCATGGCTATCCAATTTTCCTAGCATCATTTATTAAATATGGTGTCTTTTCTCCAGGGTAGTTTTAAAAAAATTTTTTTAAGAATAAAACCTACTGATGCATTCATCCAGGGTAGGTTTTTTGACTTTGTTGAAAATAATTCAGCTGTAAATATAGAGGTTTTATTTCAGGATTCTCTACTCTGTTTCGTTGATCTATGTGTATATTTTTACACCAGTACCATGCTGTTTTTCTCACTATAGCCTTGCAGTATAATTTGAAATTGGATAAAGTGCCGCCTCCAGCTTTATTAATTTTGCTTGTGATTACTTTTTCTATGTGGACTATCTTTTGGTTTCATATGAATTTTAGGATTGTTCTTTCTAATTCTGTGAAAAATGACAGTGGCAATTTTGTAGGAATTGCATTGAATCTGTAGATTACATTGAGCAGTATGGTCATTTTAATAATACTGAGTCTTCCAATCAATGAGTATGCCATGTTTTTTCATTTGTTTGTGTCATCCACAATTTCTTTCATCAATGTTTTGTAGTTCTCCTTGTAGAGATCTTTCACCTCCTTGAGTAAATGTATTCCAAGAATTTTTTTTTTTTTTGGTAGTTATTATACATGGGATTGAGTTCTTGATTTGGTGCTCAGCTGGATCGTTACTAGTGTGTAAAAATGCTACTAATTTTTGTAGTGTAATTTTGTACCCTGAAACTTTACTGACATTACTTATAAAATCTAGAGTCTTTTGGAGGAGTCTTTAGGGTTTTCTAGGTATAAGATCATATAATATGCAAACACAGATAATTTGACTTCCTCTTTTCCAATTTGAATGCCTTTTATTTCTTTCTCTTGCCTGACTGCTCTCCGTAGGACTTCCAGCACTATGTTGAACAGGAGTAGGGAAAGTGAGCATTCTTGTCTTCTTAAAGTCCTTAGGGTGAAATGCTTTTAACTTTTCCCCATTCAGTATGATGTTGACTGTGTGTTTCTTGTGTATGGTTTTTGTTATTTTGAGGTATTTTTTCAATGTCTAGTTTGTATCCTGAAATTGTACTGACATTACTTACTTATAAAATCTAGGGATCTTTTGGAGTGTTTTTTCACGAAGAGATGCTGAATTTTATCAAACGAATCAAATATTTTTTCTGAATCTATTGAGATGATCATATGGTTTTTTGCTTTTCTGTTTATGTTGTGAATCACATTTATTAATTTGTGTGTGTTGAACCATCCATGAATCCCTGGAATAAAACCTGGTTGATAGTTGTTTCTTTTTAATGGGCTATTGGATTTGGTTTGCTAGTACCCTGTTGAGGATTTTTGCATTTATATTCACCAGGGATATTGGCCTGTAGCTTGTTGTTGTTCTTTCCTTCCCTGGCTTTGATATCAGGGTAATACTGGGTTCATAGAATGAATCAGAGGGGATTTCTGATCCCTGAAATGATTTTGGAATCGTTTCTATAGGATTGGTAAAAGTTCTTCTCTGTATGTCTGGTATAATTCAGCTGTGAATCCATCTGGTCCTGAGCTTTTTTTGGTTGGGAGATGTTTCATTACTTATTTAATCTCACTACTCCTTATTGGTCTATTCAGGATTTCTAGTTATTCCTGGTTCATGTTGGGAGGCTGCATGTTTCCAGGAATTTGCCTGTTTCCTTTAGGTTTTCTAGCTTGTGAGTGTAGATATGTTCATAGAAATCTCTGACGATCATTTGTATTACTGTGGTATCAGTTGTAATGTCTCCTTTTCATTTCTGATTATGCTTATTTGAATCTTCTTTTTGTCTTAGTTAATCTAGCTAGTGGTCTATCAACTTTGTTTATCTTTCCAAAAGAGAAACTTTACATTTCATTGATCCTTTACATTTTTTATCTCTATTTCATTTAGTTCTGTTCAGATCTTTGTTATTTCTTTTCTTCTGCTAGCTTTGGGCGTGGTGTGTTCTTGTTTTTAGTTCCAAAGATGTGATGTTAGGTGGTTAATTTGTAATCTTTCTATTGTTTGATGTAGGCCTTTCGTTGCTCCTTTTTAGCACTGCTTTTGCTACATGTTGCCTCTATTTTCATTCATTTCAAAAAAATTATTGATTTTCACTTTAATTATTGACCAAATATAAGTCAGAACAGGTGGTTTGATTTCCACGTATTCGCTTAGTTTTGAGAGTTCCTTTTACTATTGATTTCTAGTTTTATTCCACTATGATCTGAGAATAGTATACTTGATATAATTTTGATTTTTTTAAGTTGATCAAGACTTATTTTGTGGCATAACATATGGTCTATTTTTAAAAATGATGCATGCACTAATAACAAGAACGTATATTCTGCAGTTGTTGGATAGAATGTCTGTTAGTTTCATTTGGTCTAGAGTTCAATTTAAGTCTAGTGTTGCTTTGTTGATCTTCTGCCTTGATGATCTATCTAGTGCTTTCAGTGGGGTGTTGAAATCTTCAACTATTATTATGTTGCTATTTATCTCTTTCCTTAGGTCTCTGAGTATTTATAAATCTGGGTACTCTGGTGTTGGGTGCATATATGTATGTACATATATATATGAATAATTATTATATTCTCATGTTGAATTGATCCCATTATTATTATATAATGACCTTCTTTGTCTTTTTTTTTTTTTACTATGGTTGATTTAAAGTCTGTTTTATCTGATATGAGTATAGCTACTCCTGCTTGCTTTTGGTTTCCATTGCACGGAATGTATTTTTCCACCCATTTATCTTGAGTCCATAAGTGTCATTACCACTTAGGTGGGTTTTCTTTCATCAGCTTATAATTCCATCCTGTTTTTGTATCCATTTCATCAATGTATATCATTTAAGTAGAGCATTTAGGCAATTTACATTTGAGGTTAATATTGGTGTGTGATATTTTATTTCTGTTATAATGTTAATTGTTCCCTAGTTGCTTTGTAGTCTCAGTTGTGTAATTTTTTATAAGACCTGTGAGTTATATACCTCTGTATCCTTTTATGATGGTGATTATTGACCTTTGGTTTCCATGTTTAGAATTCCTTTGAGAATTTCTTACCAGACTAGTCTACTGTTGACAAATTCCCTTAATGTTTGCTTGTCTGAGGAAGACTTTATTTCTCTTTTATGTATGATACTTGGTTTAGTAGGATAAAAAAATTCTTGACTGACACTTTTTTCTTTAAGAAAAAATAGGACCCCAATCTATTCTGACTTGCAGGGTTTCTGCTGAGATCTGCTGTTAGTGTGATAAAATTTCCTTTATTGTTAATTATGCTTTTCTCTTGCTGCCTTTCAGATTTTTTTCCTTCCTGATCACTTTAAATAGTCTAATGACTATATGCCTTGGTGGTTTGTCTTGAAAAACTATCTTAATGGAGTTCTCAAAGCTTCTTGTAGGTATAAATCTATAACTAGAATAGGAAAGTTTTCCTCAATTATTTCCTCAATTAGGTTTTCTAAACTTTCTATTTTTTCTTTTTCTCTCTCAGGAATATATATGACTTGTAGGTTTGAATGTTTTACATAATCATCTCATATTTTTCAAAGACTTTGTTCCCTTTTAAATTTCTTTAATAAAATTTTTGTCTTACTGTGTTAATTTGAAGAGCTGTTCAAGCTCTGAAATTCTTTTATCTACTTGGTCTAGTCTACAGTTAAGGCTTTCAACTGTACTTTGTAATTCCTTCATGACTTTTTTGTTCCCAGAAGTTCTGAGCGCTTTTCTTTTTTAATCTATCTCTCTAGTGAACTTTTCATTCGTACCCTCATTATTTTTCTGCTTTCTTTGGTTGGTTTTTCACTGTGTCTTGGATTTCACTGAGCTTCTTTAAAATCAATATTTTGAGTTCTTTATGTGGTATTTCAAAAATTTAATTTTGGTGAGAATCCATTGCTAGAGATTTAGTGTGATCCTTCAAAAATGCTGTAACACTGTTCATCATATTACCAGAATTATTTCTCTGGTTTATTCTTATCTGGATATCATCTATTTTTATTAATTTTCATTTTATTTTTATTTGAACGGAATTTTTTCATCCTTGGGGATGTGACTATAATGTATGTTGTATATGATTATTTGCCTTTGATTTTGTATGCTTTCATTTGCCAAGACTATACTTTTCTTGGTTATTGATAACCTTTGTGCAGTGGCTTTCTAAATGTTGGTTGTAGTAATGATGTCCTGGGCATATGAGCAGGCTCACTGCCTTATGTGAGGCCAGGACTACAGAGGTCACAGGAAGCTTATCTCATTTCCCAGTGTTTGCACTTCTGTCAGCAGGTTTTGTATTGGGTTGTGCAGTTCAACATCCAGGCCAGCAGGTGGTGATTATATGTAAGAGCTGAGTATGACCAAAGCAGATGGGTATATGCTTGATCTTGGTTTATTAGGAGGATCTCTCTGCTGCCTTCAATAATGGACTTGTCTGTACAATGCCTGGTCCACTGAGTTCCCTGCACAGCTGGAGAAGGGAGAAAGGTGGGCAAAGCTGGGCTGCTAAACTCACCCTCGGGCATCGCAATGAGGAGCACAACCTCAGTCTTAATGGGGATTCAGGGGAGATTCTAATGAAATGCATCAAGGTCTTTGCATGAAGTAGAGGGGATTTACCCAGCTCCATGTCTTGGATAGGTAGAAACATTATTTCCTTCCCTGTCAGGCCCCTGTCCTGGGGCTTCTGACTCTTAATTCAGACAGACACTGCTGTTTATCTCCTGGCCACAATGTAGCTAAGAGCCATAGAAAACAATTGTTCCACGGCATGCTGCCCAATGGCTTTGGGTTGAAACCTCTTCTTTCAGACTGAAACAGATAGCTTTGAGACCTGCCTGTTTTCCACTGCAAGAATGCTGCTGCTCCATGTGTAGAGGGAGAGGGGCCCTGCCTTTCATGCATTCCCAACCCAGTGGACACTCAACAGTGGAGGTGCAGCTGCTCCTATTAGCCCTGGAATGGCCATCCACAGGTGTGTCCATGCCTCTTCCCTGTGGGAGCAGCCATGTCTGTGTTTGTAGCAATGAGCAGGGTGAAGAGAAGTTCCCTTCTCCACATCAATGTCCAAGCACTGGAGCTGCCTAGATTCTAGGACAGAACCACACTCCTACCCCACAGGGCTGAGCACAGTGCCTGTGTATCCACTAGGAAAGGGGAAGTCACCTTCAGCCCACAAGTGTGGCATTCTGGGGGCACAGGAGAGCACATGTTCTTGTCTCCTTTGTCCCAAGGGGGCTTTATTGGTGTGCCACACTCTCTCTTCCCCTAGTAGCAGCATGGCCCAAGGGCCAGATCACTGGGAATTCTGCAGCTCCCTTGGGTCCAGTCAGCCCTGTCTGGCTACCTTAATTTGAGCAGGTGCTTTGGAATGTTTGCAGGGGATCCAATGATGTGGCAACAAAAGGGCTGAGATTTCCTGGACAGGATAGTCCCACAATGGGTATGCATCAACCCACCACTGCTCGGGTGTGGCAGAAGAGTGAGCAACCCTGCATAAACAGGCAGCCCAGTGCAATGCCCTCAAGAAGTTCCCACGTCACCACTCACACCAGTGCCTGGGCTCATGATGGCAGAGGACCTATCCTACAGTTCAGCAATCAGCAGCCTACTGCAAGGGTGACAGAAGCCAGAAAACTCCACCTACGCTGTTCACCAGACACCAAGGGAGTACAAGCTCTGCCAAACTCTTGCTTTGTTGTTGTGGTTGTTGTTCTGCACTCTAGCTTCTCTGGTAGGCTCTGGCACTCTCCTCTCAATATTCTATTCAAGTTATGATTATTCATCTGTAACTTTGGTTCTTCTTTCTGAGGAGAACTGGCCTCTGACATCTCTAGTCAGTCATCTTGGAAAAAATCTCTATTTTTATTTTAAGGGGAAAAATATTAAGTAGCACAGTTCAATTTAAAAATTTTTAACAAATTTACAATTTTTATAAAATAAAACTAAGACACAGCAAAATGTCTATATGCAAAAGTAACAAATTATAACAGTAAGATATGAAATGCTGAAAACGTTGCTTCCTGATTATCAGTTATTAAATAATATGGTTGTTAACAAACAATACCTTTATATCCAGTGACATCATCTCCAATCTGCTCCTAATTAAGTTTACTCTGGTCCTGTTGCTTCTTGTTTCAGGAACAATATGTGAATTGAGGGGAATTCTCATGATCTCTAGCTGCAGTTGGTGGAGGTTGAGTGGGGCTTTAAAATTCAAACGTTCTGTTTCATCTACTAGGTCATTTGCTCATGTGCTCATTGTTTAAATAATGGCTCTGTGTTTCTTTTCCTAATAGGCATTGGACTCTGTTTCAGGAGCTGTTTGAGTACAGGAAAAGATAGTTGTGGTTTAGCTATCAAGTGTGAGAAGAGGAGAAAGGAGCAAGGGAGTATTGCAGGAGCATCTTTATAGTGACAAATATTAAGTCTTCTCTGGCAAAGAGGAGAGTGAACAAAAAAGAAGGTTGATGGACAGGAATGAATTGGGGGACACAGACTCTGGGAAGGAGTAGTTTAAATGGTACTACTAAAAAATATTCAACCTTTTTTCTATGTCTCAGGAATTAAGGTGTGGGTGACAGCATTGGAAGATAAGCTTACACAAGAATAAATTATTTGAATCGGTGTTATATTTGCTTTCAGTAGAAATGTTGCAGTTGGTTAACGGATAAATCAATAAAATGTTAAGAAGGATGAAAATCACATTGGAAGTAAATTAATTAGAAGACTTTAGATAGTCTAAAAACTGAATCATGATGAGGTGGCAGGTTGTCATTTCTCATTAAGCCTTTTCACAATAATAAATAAAAGAGTGTGTTTTTGGAGACAAGAATGTGCTGCTAGAATTCGGTGCTTCATCAAGAAATGGGGGCATGAAAGAGAGCAGCTGAAAAGAAAGTGAAATAAATAAATGTTTTCTCTGTTTAATCTGCCCCAAATGCAGTCATGTAATGATGGATGGCTCAATTTAGTTAGCGTACTCTACACAGCAAAAGGTTATTTGCTTTCCATAGGTATTTGCATAGTTAGAAATCTTTGTTCTATTACCTGACTTAAAGAAGTAACATGTCATCAAGTATTTATTTCTTATATGGTAATGTAGCTTCTCAGTGGTGTCATGTGAAAAGAAAGGGAAAAAATAAATACAGAATAAAGTAAAACAGATCCTAAAACTTTTCATAACAAAGATTTCTAAACATAAGGCACATGAATATCTGAACAATAGTTTTAAATATCAATGATTGTATCCCACACACTTTCAATCTCTTTCCAAGGCATTTCCTCAGACCACCTGGCCCTTCCTTATTCAAACTAGAATGGTATATTCTTGCCACAGGAGAGAATATAATAGCCAAACTCAGGTCACAAGGGAGTCCTCTCCATGAAAATCTAAAGTCTCTTGAAATTTATGGCAGAGGCATTAGCTTGAAGAAAAGATGTTTTGAGAATCAAACCAAAGGTCCTAAAGGATTCGAGACACAAACTTTATGCCATAAAAATACATTTGAGAGAATGATGAAGCCAGGATAACCTTGTCCCCTGAATAAGAATTCCATAAAGTAGCCAGGGAGCATGAGTTGCCCAGGGAAGAAAGAGAAAACCTACTTCAGTGCATCCCGGATGAGGAGCCTGTGTCTTACGCCCTCACCCGAGGTCCAGAAGCAATTGAGTAGTTTTGCAAAAGTGCATGCAAATTGCCTGTCTATGATTCTGATTATATGCTATATGCACTGGGAGACGTAAAATTTTTAAAGTACTCCTGCAGGTTTGAAGACTTGAAAGCAGAGGTTCCAAATCTGCAGGTGAAGAAAAAAAAAACACTTTGCTCCCCATGACTGGGGGGGCAGTCAAAGGAAAATGGCTATGACATGTAATTAGGCAGACACACCTCAAGCAGCCTCAGAGAGTTCTCATGCTTTCCAGTGTGGCACAGGAAGCAGTAGAACTTTTCCTTATGTGGCACAGAATGGTGAGGGCGTGACTCGGAGAGCAGAGATCCTGGAAAGTCCTAGTGGTTGAGATGATGTGAGGGCACTGAAGTCATCTGTACGACCAAAAAGCAGAGAATGGAGAATGCTGAGGGTGTCTTAAAGGAACATCAGCATGGATGCCTGAGACCACATGTTCCCTACTTCCACCATGCCACATCCTCATTCTCACACCTTGGCACCAGTTCAGACCCTCAAGAACTCAGGAAAGATATTGACATCGTTGGGAGTAAAGCTAATGATTAACCAATACATTTGGGCTGGGCACAGTAGCTCACACTCTTAATCCCAGCACTTTGGGAGGCCAAGGCAGGAGGAATGCTTGAGTTCAGGAGTTTGAGACCAGCTTGGGGAATGTAACAACACCCCATTTCTACAATAAAAATTTTTTTAAAGAAAATATTAGGTAGATGTGGTGGCACAAGCCTGTAATCTCAGCTACTCAGGATACTGAGGCAGAAGGACTGCCTGAAGCCAGGAATTCAAAGCTACAGTGATTACAGCCTAGGAAACAGCGAAGGCCCATCTCCCAGGGGAAAAAAAGGAAAATTGGGAATTGACTAGCAATACCCAGAAGGAACTTCATCAAGAGGCATGGGCGAACGTACAAAAAAAAAAAATCAAAATTTTTCTTAGCAAAAAAATTAAATTAGATGTTTTTGTTTTCCGTTCGGGAGTTTGTGCTTGGGAAGTCAACAGCATCTTTGAGGAAACACAAATCCAGATCAATAAACAGATGCACTATGGGGTGAATATTCCTTTTATAAAAGTGTTCTTCACTATGGAATAATGTATCAGAAGATGCTTTTTAAAATCCAATACTCTTTTAGTGCATATAACACATAATTGGATTACAGAAATGCAGTTTACATAAACTTGTAAGGAAATAATCAAATGTCTAAAGCAAGGCCATTTGAAACCTACCATTTCTTTGGAGTATTTAACAAAATTCAGGTATCCATCTTTCTGTAGAGCTTAAGAAAGTGGTGCCCGTTTTAGTCACAATCCAGTAAGAATCACAATATTAACATGAATGAGCAAAGGGACAGGCCTATGGGTATCAGAAAGAGGGGACAACCTGCTGAGATGTGACAGCAGGGCCTGAGTCCTCAGTTGGTGGCATCTAGAAAGAAATTCAGGCCATTATCCTTAGCAAACTAACCCAGGAACAGAAAACCAAATACCACATATTCTCACTTATAAGTCAGAGCTAAATGATGAGAACACATAGACACATAAAGGGAAACGAAACACAAGGGAACCTTTCAGAGGATGGAGAGGGGAGGAGGGAGAGGAAAATAACTAATAACTCATCGGTACTAGGCTTAATACCTGGGTAAGGAAATAATCTGTATGACAAATCCCCATGGCACAAGTTTGCCTATGTAACAAACCTGCACTCGTACCCCTGAACTTAAATAAAAGTTAAAATAAAAAAGAAATTCAATTGATTCCTTTTTCCAATGAACATATGAGAAACACAATAACTGACACATGCACACAACCTTGGCACTAGGACAAAAAAAATAATAAACAAAGAAATTCTGTAGGAAGTTGAACAGGGCTGAATAGGAATCACTACAGGTTAGGTGAATAGAATCAGCCCCTCTCAAGTCCATATTTATGGAATTCTTATTTCTCCTACCTATAGCTTGAACACAGGAGTCAGAAAACTCTTCCATTTGGTTGCTCTGTAAGTTGCAGGAGACAACACACGATCTGGGGAAAAATGATGTTTATGGCTGCCTTTGAACTCCACCAATTAACCTCATTGTACTCCTCTTACAGTACTCCTGTAAGATGCTCAGGAACCTACTGATCTGGGTTCTTTTTCCCAGGGCATAAAAGGTGCCAGCAAATATTCAAAGATCATCTCATCCTATAAGTCAGAAGCCAGGTTAAAGCAGAATATCTGGTTTGGTGGAATATGAAATGAAAAGAGGATTTCCTTTTTCTCTTGCTTCCAGGCATGCACACTCACAGTTCTTATTCAGGACACCCCGAGGCTGCAGAATATACAAGGCAATGAGATAATCACAAGACTCTTACTACAGTATACTGAAAATGCATTTGTATAGCAGTACACAGCAAATTTTTGTTATTTATGGTAATAGTGTCTTCAAAGTCACCAAGAACACTGGATTAGTGAATGCTAGACTATCGCTTCTAGGGGAAAACAGGTTCTATAAGCCCCTAGTCATGCTATTGTCATCAACTAATCAATAAGTAACCTTGTTTTATGTGTGTTTCTATTTAAAGACACCGTATTTAATATATATTGTTGATTAATACTGAACTTTAGGCTAATATCACTTTAACTCATGCCTGGATGGAGCTTACCTAATATAAGCTCTTTAAAGAACATCAAGGCACCTTGCGCTTAAAAACACTAGAAGGTACTTCAGCACTGCATTTGGGGCCAGTCAAGCAGCAAAATCACCAATTAAAAAAAAAAGGAGAAAAATGCAAAAAAAAAGGCACTAAATAGACCACAAAAAGGACACATTTACAGTATGAGAGCTGAAATAAGAAGGTGGAGCATTACCTTACTTGACCTCAGCTGGGAACTACGAATTGGGAAGCTCAAATTTTTATCAGTCTTTGTGTGTCATAGTCTGCAAATTACCATGAAAGTGACATGAATATTGATTTGGGGGTTACAAATACATTTTAGTAAGAAGGCAAATTTTCCAATATGAAATCTGAATAATGAGGATCAACAGTATTTAAGAAGCATGGATGTTAGCTTGCTAGTGGGTACAAATCAGGTAGATTTCATCAGTGAAAAAGTGCATGATTGAAAACTTTTCTTTATTCTTATTTGTGTTTGGCTTTAGGAAATCTCCAGATTCTTGCAGGACTCCACATATTGTCTATCACAGCATATTGCAGACAGGTTCCCAGGAAGCAGATTCTGAGTTGGTGATTTGCATGCAGGAAGTTTACTGAGAATTGCTTCTGAAATCAACACCTGTGGGGAAATGAAGATAGCAGAACTGGGCAAAGGGAAACATTGAACTGGGATGAGGTCATAAAGAAGGCATTAGGGAGGGCTGGAGCCAGTCTAGGACTAGGAGTGATACCACATTGAAGAAGAGAAGTTTGGTTTTTAAACTCACACTCTCTCCCCAACCAGGACAAGTTGTGCAGGTAGTCCCCCAGAAGAAACTGTGACTTTGGTTAGTGGCATTTTTCAGCAGCTGGCAATTCCCAAAAAGGGATCCAGCTGCATGCAGTTGCTGTCAATGCTCTCAGCAGCTGAGGGAATGAGTGCCTGCATCATAAGAGAAATGCAGGTGGTACACCATAACACTCACTACACTGTCAAGCACAAGAGGGCATTTTAGCAACTCAGTTGGAGACACTTTCAATGATGATAGAATAACTTATGGTGGCAGAATAATGGCACCTGAGGATATCTATGCCCTGATTTCCAAAGCTTGTGACTGTTACATTACATGGCAAAAGGCCTTTGCAGATGTGATTAAGGTTAAGGACCCTGAGATGGGGTGATTATCCTGGATTATAGAGGTAGGTCCAATGTAATCACATGAATCCTTGAAAGTGGAGGACCTATCCAGGCTTCAAAGAACCAGAGAGATTTCAATATGGGAAGGACTCACCTAGCTGTTACTGACTATGAAGGTGGAGGAAGGGGGCCATGAGGCAAGGAATACAGGCAGCCTCTAGAAACTGGAAAAGGCTAAGAACTGGATTCTCCACTAGAGCCTTCAGAAAGGAATGCAGCCTTCAACTTAACCCTAGTGAGACCCATCCTGGACTTCTGTGCTATAGAACTAAAAGATAATAACTGCATATTATTTAAGCCATTAAGTTTGTGGTAATTTGTTGCAGCAGTCACAGTAAACTAATACACTACCTGTCCAAATAGTGAACTCGGCTCCATGCACTGATGGAGAAGAAAGATACCTGAGGGCTCTATCCTGCAGGGTGAATCTGCAGATCTCTCCCTGCCAGCTGTGGAAGTCAGTATGGCAGCTTCAGCTACCTATGGTCCACTTGCCTGGTGATATTATTATTAATTTGCACTATTGCATCCCAGTGTGTGCCTCCAGAGCCATCTATTTTATTTATTTTTTCACTGCCTAAACTCACAATTGCAGAGCTATTATCAATTAATTTGCTAGCAGCAAAAGTTGGTGTGACTCCCAGTCAGGCAATCCTGCCCAACCTGACAGCTGTGGCTTCAGAAAGACAGGAGTGCCAAAACACCTTTCCTGTTGCTCTTCATACCATTGGTCTTCCCTGAAAGGAAACACTTCCCAAAGTTCACTGATAAAATACTAAAGTACAATTCTGTTACTTGCCTAAGAGCACTCCTACCTACACTGTGCTGTGCAGGAGATAAAACAGTGAACAAGAAAGACACAATCCTTACCTCTAAAGAACTTACAGATTGATGATGATTATAGACAATATTTAGTTTTGATAGAGTGTCTGTGTTTTCTGATAGGAAAAAGTAGAATTTCTATGATCATGTTGGAGAAGCACTGAACCCAACTTTAGATGGTAAGGGAAGAATTCCCCTAAGAAATAGCACTGAGGCCAGGCACGGTGGCTCACGCCTGTAATCCCAGCACTTTGGGAGGCCGAGGCGGGCGAATCATGAGGTCAGGAGATCAAGACCATCCTGGCTAACACAGTGAAATCCCGTGTCTACTAAAAATACAAAAAAATTAGCCAGGTGAGGTGGCAGGTGCCTGTAGTCCCAGTTACTCAGGAGACTGAGGCAGGACAATGGGTGAACCTGGAAGGCGGAGCTTGCAGTGAGCCGAGATAGCGCCACTGCACTCGAGCCTAGGGGACAGAGTGAGACTCCGTCTCAAAAAAAAAAAAAAAAAAAGAAACAGCACTGAAACTGACATTTGAAGAATGCATAGAAATTATCTAGACAAAAAGGGTAATGGCAAAGACTGTTCCAAGTGAATGGAATGTGGACAACTGCAGAGGCAACAGTAATAATCACTAATATTTATAATATTTATTAAGTATTTACAATATGTTAGGCCCTGTGCTAAGTCTTGTACACACATGGTCTTGTTGCATCCTCACAACAGCCCGATGAGGTATGTGCACTGCTATGGATTCCATTTTCCAGATAGGAAAGCTGAGGAACAGTGAGTTTGTACATCTTGCCCAACATGACACAGCTTGTTAGTAGTTGAGTATAGAGTTGAACCCAAGCATTCTGGCTCTAGAATGCTCATGCTTAACTGTTCTTCTGCACTACCTCTTACTGAGTCTCAAGCAAGAGATCCAATGGCTCATCCGAGGAACTGAAGTAAATTCCAGGTGCTTGGAGCTGGTGCTTGGAGCTGAGAAGAGTGGGGGCAGGGAATTGGATTCAGCAATAGCAAGAGATGATGCAGAAGTGAGTATTTATAACAGATCATAATCACATCTATCCAGTACTCAAGATCACATCAATCTTTAATGAGGACTTGGAATCTGCGGGATACAGTGGGAAGGGCAGAGGCTTTGGTGTCAGACAGACGTTAGTTCTGATCTTCCCACTAATGCGTAGAAGCTGAGGAATTTAACTTAAGCAAGTTCTTTAAACTCCCCCTATACTCCCATCTGTGCCTTGGAGATTATAATAGCTACATCAAAGAGTTGTTATGAGGACTACATGGTAAAAAGTACCAAAGTGTCTGGCATATAGTGAGTAGGCACTCAAATGTTCAGTTTCTCCCCTTCCTTTCCCTTATTGAAAGCAGCAGAGCAGACTGTCTAAATATCTCTGCACACTTCAACCAACACAGAAAAAGAACTTGAACAAAAGTGAACATTGATTCCCCCACTTTAAAAAAATGCATTTGATTTGGGGTTCAGACCTCAGATATTGTTGAACCAAATATTAAACACCAAAACCAGTGTGGTTTTGAGGAAGGCCACGTGGGTTAGAAATCAGGACATGCAAGTGCTGGTGTCAGCTCCCCCACAAGTAACTATGATGCTTTCTTCTCTGAGCATCAGTTTCCTCATCCAAGACAAGAGCTGATTAAACTTGGGGCCCTCCAGGGACCACTCAGATCTAACTTGGAGCTCACTCAATGCCTTGAACATCTGAGTAGAAACAGAACTGGAAAATCAAATTGATCTCTGAATTAAGACAAGATTCTCAGGTTAAACAAAAGAGATTAAATAACCTTCTTGGGAGTTGCAGAGAATCTATGCAGGAAGATAAGATGTGGCGTCTTTGAAGGAGATAGATGTTACAGTCTCATTTCCTCTTTGTTCTTTGCTAGATCTGTCACCCAAAGTAAATCATTCTCTCTTTAAACTTGTTTCCTTACCTATAAAATGAAAATGATAACCTTCTTTTATAGAATTGTATTCAAATTAAAGAACAATTACAGCCAGACACAGTGGCTCATGCCTGTAATCCTAGCACTTTGGAGGCCGAGGTGAATGAATCAAGAGGTCAGGAGTTTGAGATCATCCTGGCCAACATGGTAAAACCCTGACTCTACTAAAAATACAAAAATTAGCCGGGTGTGGTGGCGAGCGCCTGTAATACCAGCTACTCTGGAGGCTGAGACAGGAGAACTGCTTAAACCTGAGGGGCAGAGGGGGCAGTGAGCTGAGATCACACCACTGAACTCCAGTCTGGGCGACACAGTGAGACTCTGTCTCTTGGGAAAAAAAAAAGAAAGAAAGAAAGAAAGAATATTTACAATTTTCAGTGTACTCTTTATCCTCCAAGAGAAAAAAAAATCATTAATCATAGGCCTCCAAGAAAGGTTAAACTCTCCTCCTTTTTGCTCCCATCACTTAGAGTCCACCCTGTGCATCATCAGAACATTCATCTTGCTGCCTCCTATGTAAATGTTTCCTCTGTTTCCAGCTCCCTCAGGGCAGACACTTTCATATTCACATTTATATCTAAATAGGGTCTAGAATTGCTCCCTGTGCATAGTAGTTTTTAATGAATGTTGGTTGTTGAAACTAATGAAAAAGAAAATAAAAACAATGAGATTGCATTTTTATCTAGTGAATTAGTCAAGATTTTCAAAAACTTACACATTTAATCCAGGCAAGTGCACGTAAGCTGAAGGAAGTTTTCTTGAAATCAATTTAGTAAATATGTTTCAAGACTTTAAAAAATGTCTATGCACTCCCATCCAGTAACTCCACTCATAGGACTCCATCCAATGGAGATAATAGGTTATTTGCCATGTAATAAAAGCAATGCATGGGGAAAAAAATTACTGTAAGGAAAACCATCAAAATATTAATAGTGGCCATTTCTCAGTAGAGGGATTAAATGTTATTTTAATTCTCTATTTACTTCCTTTCTGTATTTTCCAAAATTTATTTAGCGATCACGTAAAATTTTTCCATCAGGATTACATAGAACGTATTCATTACATGGAAGATTTTAAAAGTTTAAATGTAATAATTTAAACTTATAATAATTCTGAATATGTTTAAAGCATGTTAAGGTTTCTCAAATGCCTAAACTTTTAAAATTTACCCCAATACCCAGTGTAGTCCCTTGCATGTTGGAGGCACTCTGTAAATTCATACATACAGTTGGCCCTTCATATCAGTGGGTTCCACATCTGTGGATTCAATCAAACATAAGTCAAAAATATTTGAAAAAACAGTGAACCATTGTGTCTCTACTGAGCACGTACAGACTTCTTTTTTCATGTCATTATTCACTCTTCAATACAGTATGACAACAATTTCCATAGCATTTATATTGTATTAGATATTATAAATAATCTAGAGATGATTTCAAGTATGCAGGAGGATGTACATACATTATATGCCAATAGTACATCACCTTACATAAGAGATTTGCATCCGTGGATTCTGTCACCCTTGGGGAGTCCTGGAACCAGTCCCCTACAGATACCGAGGAATGACTATACAATTTTACATGAGTGTATCTACTTGGGTCTTTAATTTCTCTTTCTTTACTCTCTAAATTTAGAAGTGTCACTTATATTTTTCTTCCGGTCATTTGATTTCCAGAGACATGCAAGAGTCAGCAGATTTATTTTTCTCCAAAACAGGTTAATGCTCCACTTAACTGCTGTCCAGATAGTTTTTATTAAAAAGTAGCACAGTTCTCCCTGTGAGATTTCAACATCACATGCTAGGAAGAACTGAGAAGTTAACTAGGTTATAAGGATTTGTTGGATTGTCTAATCATTGCTGTACTGTCACTCAGGTAAAAACAAATGGAGTTCTTAAGTAAAAAATCATTATTGTGACTCTTCTTTGTTAATGGAATTCTTTTAAGTTAAAAAAAATGCTGTCATTCTTTTTTTCTGTAGAAAAGCCACTGTTTACTTGGTCAAATTTATTTTCATAGCATGAAGATTTTAGCTTTCAAGAGAATTAGCCACCATTGCATCTTTTAAATAGCATTAGGCATTACTGCATCTTTTTAAAGTTTTTAAACTTTTTCCCTGTCTCTTCAAGGCTTCCTCCTGAAGTTTGTCACATCAAAACCCAACTTCTTGTATTTTCATGAGATTTCCACTATAGTCTTCCTCCCCTCTGGCCTCAACATGATAAAGTCTTCCCTCCTACATTAAAAATATGGCCTTCCCTATTATTCCTTTAAGCTATGAATCTGTTTCTCTCATTCCCTGAAGTATTAATGTTTTGAAAAGATAGTCTACACTCAGCTGAACAAATTTAAGTTCTTTAACCTTTTCTTATTCCAATTTCTTATTTCCACTCTTGCTGAAATATTTTATTGAAAGTCACCAATAAACTCTTACAACCACAGCAATGACTCATTTCTTTAATGTCCTCAACTTCTCTACATTTAATGTTACTTGTTCTTCTGTATAACTGAAACTCACCTCTGCTCACTTAGACTCAAAGGGTAAGAATGTCGGTGATCAAGGAACTGGGATTTCACCTTTGACTCAAAATTCTCTACTAAACAACAGTTTGAAAGTGGCTATAATTTTGTAAAACATTTCAGCAAGTTAAACATAGGCATGTTTTTTATTGTGACGTGAAGAATAAAACATGTGTCTGTGGAATTCTGTCTTCATACATTGTTATCAACCTCAACTCATTCTACTCCTCTGGTAACTATTTTTAATAACTTGGTATTTTTTCAGCCCTTTTTCTATGTAGCCATGTTAATATACTGGTATGTATACAAAAATAGAATTTTTACAAACATAAATATATCCCCATAGTTTTAGGTAACAAATGAGATCACGTATGTATTTTTTCTTAAACCTGTTTATTGCTTTAAAACTAAAAAGAAGAGACACTAAGTAAGGGTAAGAAGGAAAATAGCATGCAGAGTGGGGAGACACGAAGATGGGCAGATGGCTTGCGTTTATGCTTAAAATACCTTATGAATACATAGGCATATTTCATGTCCATGCCATACAAAGCTTCTTAAATTTAGCAATGGAAGATTAAGTGTAGGATTTTGGATTTCGATTTCTTTTTTATAGTGTTTTTGTTGCTAATATGAAAAATGAAACCACAGCTTGGTTTGAGGGGCATTGACTAAATTCTCCTTCCATTTTTATTAGGCAATTGACAAAAAGGACTTATTTCTTTGTGACTTTATTATAATGGTAGGCTTTGATTTTCAAAAAGTGTGAAGTCGAAGATAGCTTTAGACAAGGAATAGAAAGAAGGTGTCTTAATTTTAGTATCCTTTTCACATTCTGTCTGTGCTGTCCAAGGTGATTAGATTTTACAGCCCACTCACGCTGTAAATATCTTTACATGTGGTAAGTCTTACCCCAGCACTTTAGTAACATGCCTAAAACAAAGTATTAAAAGCTTTGAACAAGATGGCATCTAAGTATGATGAGGTTTACTAGTTTTTTTAAAAAAAATGAAACACCTTTTGAAGTGATTTTCAGAAGAAGAAGAAAGATTTGTTCTACACTGGAGAGGATTTCAGTGCTGAGTTTAAAAAGAAACTCAGGTTGGAAAGACTTTAGAGGATTTTTCTATGAACTAAGAGATTAGAGATTGATATCTTGTCAAGCACTTTGTAGAAAAAAGGAAAGGTTATAAAAGGGCAGATAACAGACTGGGCCAGGGGATTAAAAGATGAGGATAAGCAACATTTCTTTTATTATACACAGTCATTAACAAAGAACTAGAGTTCTTGTGAATTATATTACATTAAAAAATTAACAGTTTATTAAGATATGATCATTACCTATTACCTGTAGAGATCAGAAAAAAGATTTAAATAAAACATGTTACAAAAAATCCGAAATTAAAAAATATTTTGGCATTTAGAGACCATTAAAAAAGAGATAAAGGATACCTTAATACATGTTTAATGAAGGGTTGAGGAAATTGGTATCTTTTCCTAAGGACTTTAAGACTTATGATGGCCTAACCCTCAGGTGCATGCAGTGAAAATATTACTTAAGCAGGACAGCATTGATTGATATTTTTCTCTCATTCAGTCTCATAAATGTGGCTACAGAGACCTTAGTAATTGATACCCTCAAGACTAACAGCTCTCATTTTACTTATTAATGTTGATCATCATACATACCAGGAGCATTAAAAAATGCAATAAACAATTGATTTCAGCTTTTCAAATAATTTTGACTTTTATTTTACATAAAGAGGATACATATGCAGGTTGTTACATGGGTGTATTGCACGATGCTGTGTTGTCTGCAAGGTTTTACAAAACAAATATTTAGTGGCTATTTATTTCTTCCAAGGTAAGTCCCTACCTGCTGCCTGTTATCTTAACATGAATCCTTCATCCGAATGGATGAGCTTTTCACAGGTACGGTTACATAAATAACTAAGGAATGTGATACACATTTTTTTCTTTAAAATGAAAGATAATATAACTAAAATCAAGAAGCTTTACGTTTACTAATCATGTATTGCTATTCAAATGCCTAAATACAGAGAGGTATCTCTTAAAACTCTAGATTCTACCCTTTTATTGTCTCACCCACTCCCATCAAAGATCCTTATTCCATCCACGCAGGGCTTCATGCATGTGAGTGTACACATCCATTCTCCTCCAGGTGATTTTGACATGAATGCAGCCCATCACCACAACCAAATGAAAACCACTGCTTCAATGCATCAGTAAAGATGAACTGAAAAGAGAAATCAAAATGTCTGCTTACGATCTTAACTTAGTTCAAACCATTTTTTCACCCTTCGAAAGCAAGAGCCCTTCTTTCCAGAGACAATCTCTTTTTTGTACTTTGTAGGGGTTGAATCCTGTCTTTTATTTAATCTTCTTTCCTTGGGCACATGAGTGGTTGGTCATTGAGCCAGCCCTATCAAATCTGCTTATCCTACCCCTCTGACCACAAACTTAAAATAAGCCAGTGAGAGTGAGTACTCCCAAGGATTTTCTTCCAGAGTTTGGAGGAAAGAGAAAGTCTCACTTTTTCCACTGAGGATGTTAAGCTGATGAGATACATCTGAGCTGAGCAGTTCTGTATCTGCCATATTTAGCCAGTTTGTTTGAGAGATACAGCTCCTAGGCTCAAACATTTCAGAGTTTTCTGTTATGCTTATGCTGGTTTGAGTTGGGTTTCTATCACGGGCAAATGAAAAGGGGCAACAAATACCTCACACTATATTGGGTAATTACTTAAACCCTGGCTCATTTTCTTCGCCTATAAAATTTGGATAATGGCATCTACCACGCCTACACACCAGAGAAGCAGTGACGATCAGACCTAACAATTTAGGTGCAAATGACATATTCATCCAGTAAAAGCTTATTCAAATGATAAACTTTATATATGTGCCAACAGGATAAATATTTAATTAGACAATAATATTAACCCAAACTGATTATTCAGTATTATGTAAAAATATATTGGTTATATTCTCAATCCTTAGTTATTCTGTTGTCATATGAATATTGCTCATGAGCAGACAAAGCTAAAACTTCAACCTATTCATATGCCAATAATTGATGCAATGAATTATTCTTTGCTGGCTTACTTAATAGTTCAATGATTTAATAGTTGTAATAGTTAATAGCTCTTTCCTCTAACACTGAAATTAAGTTTTAGACTTCCAGTCTCCTAGGACAATATGTATCAACGCCTGTCAAGCTTGCCAAACACTTGGAGATCATGTTGCATGGCAGACATAACTGAAAGCAATAACTTCACTTATTTGTGTTCAGAGTTCCAAACTAAGGAATCCGGGAGTGGCCAATCCAGAGATTCATTCCTTATCTATGACAAACATCTGAACTCCTGGTTCATCCTGTGGAATTCAGGCCATACAGGAGATCAAGGTCATTTGTTTTGGGTTAAATGGATGTTGCCAGGTGAAGGTTGCTAGAGGGAGGGTGCTAAGTTAAAGTGCTGTATAAACTGCTAGCTTTTTACAGACAGTAGTAATTCTTTCTCCTGTCCAGCCTGCCACAACTAGACATGGAATGTAAGTTGTGGACATCCTGTATGTCAGTCCCCTTAATAAAACCTATGTCTCATTCCCTGGCTTCAAGTCTCTTCCTTGGCCTCTTGAACGTGGTGCCACCTGTACTGAAGTCAGCAGAAGTTCAGCACAACACAGGTCCAAATGAAGATTTGGACTCAGTAGGTCAGAATGCTCTAACAAACTCTAGCTGACATGATGTATCAGGGCTGCAGACTAGCTTTGAGCAACAAGGGGCTAGAGAAATACCTATAGAACAACACAGATGCAAGACAAATGAGTTGGAAGTTAAAAGATTTAAATTTTAGTCTTAGTTTTCTCTTTAAAGAAAAGCTGTATGACTATGAAAAAAAAGGCTCTGAGATTTTTGTTTGCTCATCTAAGATGAAAATATTGAAATGTATTATACAATAAACATTTGCAAACAGTGGGTATGTAGTAAATTATTGACTAACACTGAAAAATACCATAGAATTCACATGTTAGGATTTTTAAGGCCCTACTATTCTAAAGTGGAAAACATTGGCACCTTACTATTAGGTAACTGTGGTAGAGCTTTCAGATTTATATTTAATTTTCATTTTCATGTAATAGTCAATTTGACAAATATATATATATAAGATGCTGTCACTTTCAATAAACAAGTCAGCCTATAATTCAATGTGGTTCACAGCTGGGTGACCCAAAGTGCATGCTGAAAAGACAAGTTGAAATGGTAGGTGAGTGATGAGACACAGTTCTCATCAAGTGGCTTCATGAAAATATATGGCGCAGTGTGGCTGTCAGTCAAGGTAGCCTCTTAAAGGCAGCCTGAATTAGAATGGTGTATGAATTTACTTTCTATCGCTTGCAGTTCCCCTGCAGAATAGCAAACACATAATTTTAATATAAAACAGACATTCTAGTTCAGAAGTTGTAGGACATAGGTGACCTTTTGAGCCAGAAGACACTGATGTGTACAGAGAGGCAAAATTACTTCACCAAAAAATGCACATTTATCAGATTTCAGCCAGGAAATTGTATTCTTTCTTAGTACAAAAGATGTTTGACATTCTCTTTTGAAGAGACTTATATAATGGGAGTGACTTAGTGTATCTCAGACATTGTTGGGGTGATCGATGGATGGGTTTCCTTGCCCCAAGGTAGAATAGCAAGTGTTCAGTGGAATTGTTGGTGGATCATTCTGACCCAGCCTTAAGGATATGTCTGAAAACCAAAATAATAAGATAATATTTTATCAGGTTTTTTTTTTTTTAATTTTCAACTAAGTTTTGATCATTTTGGATTTTTTTTTAACTTATCAGTATTTCACTAATGCCTGTTACAACAATTCAAAAAGATTTAATAAAGCCTCAGAAAAGTCAACTTGGTTAATTTTCCCCCAGAAATAGGTAAATGTGATCAAACGTATTTTCACTTAGTGAAAACTGAGGTGGTTTAAAATTTTCAAAATTTATGGGCTGTTTTTTTTGTTGTTGCTTTGTTTTTATTGTTTGTTTGCTTGTTTGTTTTTTGAGACAGACTCTCACTCTGTCACCCAGGCTGGAGTGCAGTGGCACGATCTCGGCTCATTGCAACCTACGCCTCCCCAGTTCGAGCAATTTTCCTGCCTCAGCCTCCTGAGTAGCTGGGAATACAGGCACGTGCCACCACGCCCGGCTAATTTTTGTATTTTTAGTAGAGACAGGGTTTCACCACGTTGGTCAGGCTGGTCTCGGACTCCTGACCTCATGATCCACCCACTTTGGCCTCCCAAAGTGCTGGCATTACAGGCATGAGTCACAGTGCCCAGCCTGTTTTTGTTTTGTTTTTTTTTTGTGAACCACAGAATTTTAAGCTAACAGCAACATTTCCATGAAGTATATCTCTAAACAAAATGAACATCTGACAGTGGATTTCAGAGCATTACACCATGCTAAGTTTAACACAAATTCTAGCACAACGTCATATGTGTTTTGATGGATGAAGATGGCCAGCCTGGAGACAGTTGCCACATGACACAGGCAAGGACTTATCCATTTAGCTTTGATGAGCCCTTTAACGCTCACAGAAATCATTCTTCTCCTACTGGTAGTTTTAGAGAGAGTGGGAAAATAGGCAATTTTCAAAATGTAAGTGGCAATCCAGAGAAGGATTATTAACTGTTACATAGCACAAGTATTTGTGACATTTTCAAGAATCCTCTTATTTCTGCTATAGGTTGTTTCTTAATCACAATTTTGAAAGTGGACAATTGAGTTGAAATGGAAGAAATGCTGAAGGAATGAATTTATGATCTATGTGGAAACAGTCCTTACATATCTTACTTAGCATGTGTCAACATACAGAATGCATAGATTACTAATTTGATTTAGAATAAATATAAGTATTGTTATTCAAGTACAGGGATAAATGATGCATATTACCATAATTCTCAGTCCACAAAATCCAAGCCTTTACTGTATTAAAAATAGCTATATGTCCAAGAAAAACATTTTTATGTTCTTTTCCCTACCCTTTCCCTGGAGTGTTATGTTACCTGAAGATTCAAACAGTTTTCCGAAGCATTTGGGAATTTCTTAGTTGAGATAATCCCACTTGGATTTTGGCCACTTTTTCATTATCTTGGATGGGAAGTACACATAAGGCAGATAATACATGAGGCACTTAGCATGACACCTGGCACATGGCCTCCATTGAGCAGTTACAGAATTATTTATGGTATGTTACATAATTTCTACACTCAATATTACAAAAATCAGAGACATTTTCACGCACAATAAGATGTCTTTAATCACTAACTTAGAAAAATAGGTCTTCAGGCCAAACTTCAGAATGGTTGTTAAATATTTAGATTTTTTTGAAAAAACACTAATGAAGAAGTTCAGTCTTTTCCCCTTTTAGCAGACGTGAGTAATTTTCAAGACAGCTCTAGTGGTAAGAACTGGGTCCTCACTCCTTCAACGCACATGTGCTGAAATGTTCTGTTTCCCAGCTTTATAATTAGAGATTATTTCACAGTGATTTTCAGTGCAGATAAAATTTAGCTCACTGAAGATATGACAGCCATCATCTCTTATTTTCATTAAACATGCTCCAGAGCGAGTAGTTATAGAAATAAGATAAGAATTAGCATCTGAAAATTTAAAGATGATTGCAAAATCTTTTCCTTAAAAAATTATGGGTTTCCCTTGGCTTAGCTTTCCAATATAAATCAGCATTGCTCCAAGTGACAGCCGCTGGCACCTGATATCTCACATTTTTGAGTGTTGATCTATGTTCATGAAAAAGAAGTCTGATTTCAGTTGTTCCAAAATGTAAGATGTGTCTCACTTTGGGGATTTGGGTACAATTGGCTAAGTGTGCTTTCAAAACCCAGGTGCCCCCTGCACTATTGGCTCATTTTCCCCTCTCTGTGTCTCAGTATATATGTATCTGCTTCACCACACCTGCCCTTCAATGACAACAGTTTCCTGCATCTCTTACCAATCTTTTGCAGTAAAATGAAAACATCTTCAGAAACCATTTCTAATTCCATTAAAAAAAATAAAACTTTGTTGATGTGGGATCATCAAACCCAGTCATTTTCTTTGGTACCCATTTACCAAGAAAATGGGTTGATCCATGTTGACTGGCTTCCATGTTCCTTAGTGGCCCTGTCAGCATTCAGAGACAATGACAGTTCTTGGCTTATCTTTCTTGGAACCAAGCACTGATGCTCTTCCAAAAGAAGGTCTAAGAAGCAAAGGAGGTGCTCTGGAACGGAAAAGCCTCCAAGATGTAGGTATCCTACTTTTTATCTGAATTGTTTCCATCTCATTGCTGTGATATGCAAGGCTATTCCAAGCACATTCCTACCAGGCCTGCTTCTGATATGAGTGATCACTAAAGGGAGCTTAAAAACAGAAATGATCCTACATTTCATGTGAGTGTCACAATTCCTTCTATTGTCTTCTGGAAAACCAAAAGAATAATCATAGAAACAAAGACATCCCTTTCACTATCTTTCCTCATTCATTTCAGGATAAGGGGTTGCTGAATTGTCCACTAACATTCCTATCTCACTTAGAAAATTTATGACTTAGTAGCAGTGTTACTTGGTACCTTCAGACAAGCCAATCTGAAGGTCATGTGGAGTCAGGGGTGAGTTGGCACAGGTAAGACAAGACCGTGAAGTGCAGAGAGAAGCAAATAAAGCAAACAAGTCAGAAAGACAAAGACAGGAGACCGTTTTGCCCCCAGCAAATAGAAAATGTAAGCTTGGTCCCTGACTTTCCAGTTCCCACTTCTAGCAGCTAATGAGACTTTGCTGTTTCCTGTCCTGGTAGTCTACAAGATACCACTGCTTCCTTCCAATAGATTCTTCCAAGAATTCAACCAACATATATTAATTGAGTCTGTACTACGTGTTCAGCATTGTAGCAGGTACTAAGTACATAACAGAGTAATTAAATAGACATGGTAACTAACCATCCTCATAGATCTTTCAATTGACATGAAAGAGAATCATTGACTAGGTAATTACACCAAAAAATACATTGTGAAAAGGGAAGTAGAATGTATGATGAAAGCATGTAGTTTGGGTAGCACAGATCATTACCCCAGTCAGAGGGAGAGATGGTTGCTGGTTAGTGGGGATCTCTTTGTTCCTGGTTAGTGGGGATCTCTTTGAGACAGCACCATGTCAGCTGATACCTGAAGGATGATGGGCAATTGACTAGGTAAAGAGGGAGGGGTGGGTGAAAACATTCCAAGCAACAGTAAGAGCTGTGTGAAACTGAGGATAAAAAAATGGCATTTTGAGGAAATGCCAATATGAGGAAATCTAATATGACCCCCCCCCAAAAAAAATGAAGAGGGGTCAAAAAAAATGAAGTAAGGGTCAAAACTTGGAAATGCTTTTAAGAATTCTGGATTTTATTTGAAAGGCATGGATAAGTTAAATAAGGTTTTGTTGTTGTTGTTGTTGTTGTTGTTTTTTAAAGGTAGTGACATGATTAGGTTTACATTTTGCATCATTTACGAGAAACCAAGTGTGTTGCATTAGTGAGTGACAGAGATGATATTGACTGGGTCTAAAGCAGTGGTTCTCACCTAGGAGCAGTATTGCTTCCCAGTGGATAGCTGGTATGTTTGCAGACATTTCTGATTGTTGTAAGTCTAGGTGGAGGGCAGGAAGGTTGCTATTGGCATCGAGTGGATAGAGGGCAGTGCTAACTGCTAAACATTCTATGATGCATAAGACAGCCTACCACAACAAAGAATTCTCTGATCCAAAATGCCAGTGGTGCTAAGGGTGAGAAACTATGGAGTAGATTGAAGGTAGTAAAAATGAAGAGTAGCAGCCTATTAGAAATATATTTTGGAGATAACATTTGTGATATTTAGTGATTAGATAGAGTGGTCAGGCATAAAGAGCAAAAAAAAATTTGACTCTCACATTTCTAGCTTGAGCAATTGTTGATTGGTGATATCATGAACTGATTTAGAGAACAATGTTGGAAGAACAAGGCTAGAAGAAGTAGAGTAGAATAAAGAGGATGAAAGGTGGCATTTTGAATATTGTGCCTTTGAGGTACTTTTAAGAGAGTCAAGAGAATTTTCTAACATACATTTACATAAGCAGTCCAAGGACTTAGCAGAAAGCACAGGGTGGAGTTAAGCATGTAAGAGTTGTTATGAGGCATAAACTAGATACTCCTATGAAGAGCTTAGTGCGGCGCCTGGCACATTGTAATTATTCAATAAATGCTCTTACTACATTATTGAAAGTGTTGGGAGTAGATTGTAATTGAAGCCAAGAAAGTAAATAAGACTGCCTCAGGAGAAGATGTAAAGTGAAAGAAAAAAGGATGGATCCCTACGCAATATCAAAAGAGAAGCAGCAGGCAGGAGAAGAGCTAGAAACTGCAACTGTGCAGTCAGATATGGAGGCCAGGAGCATGCGTGCGTGTCTCATGAAACAAGGGGAGGGAAGGGTTTCAAAAGGAGTGAGTGATCAATCTTACTAAATGCTTCTCTGAGTTCAGGTAGATTGAGAATTTTTTTTTTCCCATATAAAATTAGAGATGAGAAAGTCTTCAGCGATCTTGGAAAATACTGGTTTTGTATAGCAGAGGGAAGAGTAGGAGTGAGTTGGAGAATGAAGAGAAAAAATCGTAACTTTTTACCAACCTTTATGAAAGTGCTGGTTGTAAAGGAGAAGAGAGTAGAGTTATAACTGGAGCAGTGCATGGGTGGTTTGTCATTATTATCATTGTTGTTCAAGATAGGAGACATTTGGCATGTTTAAATGTTAATGCATGACTAAGTGTCAACAGAAGAAGGTTGAAGATAAAGAATATACAGAAAATAATTTGGGGGGCAAGATTTCCAGGAAGGAAGAAGGAGAATATGACAAATAAGATGACTGTCATAGCCCACATAAACACCTTACTGATTTGTTAATTTATTACTTTGTGTAAAGACTAAAGTGTGAAGACCCTAAGGAATTAGAAGTGAGAGCATCACTAAAGAGAATGCTTGTATGTTTGCTTTTCTAGGTTTAGTGGCATTTGAGTATTGAAAGATATTAGAAGTCTTTTTAGGACTCTCTTCATAGCCAATTTTTGCTTTTATTCACTTTATTAACTTAGGGCATAATAACGTGCTCTAAATCAATACCTTTCCTGTAGGCCTAAGACAGAGAAATAATGAGTCCTACTTGTAATTATGAATACATTCACAAATTTATTTGGTAGTTAGAAGGAATATGACTTTGAAACTTTTCATAATGCTATAAAGAGCTTTATGAGAGTATGGGACACGTATAAGGAAAGAGAATAGAAAAATCTTGGATTAAGATCTTCACATTCTATTGTAACCTGTGGCTTAGCTGTGAGGGAGAGAGACAGAGTATTAGGAGTGGATCCCAATCATGCCACTGACAAGCCATGTGACCTTGAGCAAGTTTCCTAACATCTCTATGTCTCAGTTTCCTGGTCTGTATAAAGGGAATCATAATAGTTTTACATTCATAGGAGTCATCCAGAGGATTAAATGAGATAATGCATGCAACAGTCCACAAGTGATTATTTAATACTATTTTTAGAGTGGACTGTTTCTTTGCCAGGTCAGTGAGATGAACATTGTATTTATTTTTATATTCACTATTTAAATACTCCTAGATTTAATTCATTCTCTTGAATACCTAATATCAAGTTAAAATCATGACGATTGGTTTTAATACCTAGAGTAATTGAGCAATAAAGCATTCTTCTTCTTGTTTCATAGGACATTGTGTACCTAAAAGCATCAACGAAAATCCTAAAGATTAGAGGGAAATCAAGCAAGAAGAGATAGAAACTCTTTGCCTATTTGGAGGCCTTCCATTATGAGTTCCGGTGCTCTGATCTCTCATTTATTACATTTTTCCCAAGAAGAAAGCACAGAGAGGGAGAAATAAAAGTGCTCTCAATGGAAATATTTTACAAGAAGAAAACCTTAGCTTGGCTCTCTTTGCCATACATTGAATAGCCACTATCTTCCTGTCACTCATTTTGGCATTTTATGCTTTTGAGAAAGAAACATGCAGAAGAAAAATGTCAGAAGCAGCAGTTATGCAATTGGGCTGATCCACATTTCGAAGGGCCTGGACAGGGCAAATGCCATGACTCTTCATTGCCCCAGAACCAAAAACTAATTGAGTCAGCCTCACCTCTTTGCTTTGAACATGCCTTGGCTGAAGGTTAATCATATTAATTTATGTGAGTCAATGTTTTGCCCTGTCCTGGAAAAAAAAAAAGCTATCAGTCATTTCAATAGTTAGATCCCCATGTGATGATTTTCAAAATTTGCCGAACCATCACAATCCTGCCAACTTTGTAGGTATGTTTTGGGTTATTTTTTCTATGCAACAAATATCAGGCTGTTGAGAGTCTAGAAACTATTGCCTTTGCAAATCAGGGTTTCTTAATTGAGAAGCATGGAAAATTGCAGAAGGAAAGAGGGAAGCTAGAGTATAATTATAGGGAACACAAGAGAAAATGGGTATTAGAATTGTGAATGAATGCTTTTGCCAACCAGCAGTCGCTGAAGTCCAAAATAAAATGAGACTCTAAGCCTTTCTCCCATTTTCCTCTCACGCTAGCTTTTTACCTAAAAATATATCTGGGCTCACATGTGGTCAGCTCATCACTAGACCAAAAATACAAAAACAAACGCATGCTTTACATGAGGTAAAATTTTAACTCATTACAATGCTTAATTACTAAAATGATGACAGAGACAGGTACTTCTTAAATAGTAATGTTCATACAAATCACTGGAGATCTTCTTAAATTGCATATGCTGATTCAGGAAACTTGGAATGGGGCCGATATTCTGATTTTAAACAACTAATTCTATTACCTTTGGATTCAAGTTTTGTACATTGCATTAACTAGTTCACAATAAAATCACTTCTAATAATTTATCTCATTATGACCTAATCTATGTTAAAATTTTGTGATTCAGAATCCAGTTCACAATTTCAGTCCATCAGAGTCATCATAAAGGCAAGTTTTAAAAAGCACATTGATGCTCAGTTAATGTTCAATTGATCATGAAGATTATTTAGAGGTATCCAGTTACCCAAGTCTTAATTATTAAAAGTTTGCTGAGATGGGTCATTATGATATATACAGAATTTTACATGTGACTCTTTGCTTTTGATTTTTCTCAGGTGTAAATTTTAACGTTTTAGACTGCAAAATAAAATTTGAGATATAAATTTAGGGTCTGTTCATATTCTACAACATAGACATTTTTTATTATGAAGTGATATAAATGACATAAAAGAAACCTGAAAGTCATCATTAATATAACCTTGCAAGTGAGGTGGAGTAAATATGTAGGCCAGAGTGAAAGCACTGAATAATCTGATACATTGCTTTTGGACAAAATCTGTGGAACTAATGGCATTAAGAATAGATAAACAGCAAAGTCCTAGTTCAAAATATGCCTAGCATCTAACAGAATTTAACATATACTAATTCTCAGAGTATTGAACTTAGCTAAATTTCAAGGTTCTGCTCTATTCACCAAAATTCTTTGCCAGAGGAGAAAAATACTGCCATAGCAGAGCTTTTTAACATGCAGAATATATTTCCCAAAGCCTCTTTTCTCTGTAGAATATTACAGCCATCCTCACTCTCCATTTTCACTTTGTCCTCCTGCCATACCTGATAGATCCTAACCTGAGATAAACCCAACAGTCTGTCTTCTCAGTGCCTGCACTCCAGTAGCTGAGACCCTCAAGAGCGAATCACATCGCCAAGTTGACTGATAGCACTTTCAATTTGTCATGACAGGTCTCAAGTGGGCTCTAGACATCCCTTATGATCTTATTACATTATTCCAATCATTCTGCCCTTCCTTCACACTCCTTAGAAGACCCGCCCCACCCATGTCCCCTGGCCTATCAGTGAATGGCCTTAGTGAAATATGCTTGTAGATAAGACTGTGAGCTCCAGAAGCAAATTATTTGGGTTTTATAAAGGTTCCGGCAACTTTTATAAATGTAACTTTAGGCATAGTTTATGTATATATAATTTCTTTTATTTTAGATTCAGGGAGTACATGTGCATGTTTGTTATATGGGTATATAGCATGACGCTGAGGCTTGGGGTATGATTAATACCATCACCCAGGTAGTGAACATAGTTCTCAATAGTTTTCAACACTTGTGCCTCCTCCCTGTCTCCCTCATAGTAGTTTCCAGTGTCTATTGTTGCCATCTCTCTGTCCATGGGTATTCAGTGTTTACCTCCCACTTATAAGTAAGAACATATAGTATTTGGTTTTCTGTTCCTGCACTAATTTGCTTAGGAGAATGGCCTCCAGTTGCATCCATGTTGCTGCAAAGGACATGTTTTTGTTCTTTTATATGACTGCATAGTATTCCGTGGTATATATGAACCAACAATTTTTTAATCCAATCCACCGTTAATGGGAACCTAGGTTGATTCCATGTCTTTGCTATTGTGAATAGTGCTGATACATACAAGTGCATGTGCATTTTTGGTAGAAGGGTTTATTTTCTTTTGGATATATATACCCAGTAATGGAATTTCTGGGTCAAATGGTAGTTATAAGTTCTTTGAGACATCTCCAAACTGCTTTCCACAGTGGCTATACTAATTTACATTCCCACCAACAATATCTAAGATTCCCTGTTCTCCACGGTCTTACTCACCAGCATCTATTATTTTTTGACTTTTTAGTAATATACATTTTAACTGGTGTGAGACACTACCTCATTGTGGTTTGGATTTGCATTTCTCTGATGATTAGTGATGTTGAGCATTTTTCATATATTTGTTGTTCATATGTCTTCTTTTGAAAAGTGTTCATGCTTTTATCTGCCTCTTTTTTTTTTTTTTTTTTTTTTTTGCTTGTTGAATTACATTTATTATAGATTCTGGGTATTAGGCCTTTGTTGGATGCATAGTTTGCAAATACTTTCCCTCATTCTTTAGGTTGTCTGTTTACTCTGTTGATAGCTTCTTTTTGCTGTGCTGAAGCACTTTAACTTAATTAGGCCTCATTTGTCAGTTTTTGGTTTTGCTGCAATTGCTTCTGAGGACTTGGTCATAAATTATTTCCCAAGGCCCAGGGGCAGAATGGTGTTTCCTAGGTTTTCTTCTAGGATTCTTACAATTTCAGGCCTTACATTTAAATCTTAAATCCATCTTGAGTTAATTTTGGTATACAGAGAAAGGCAGGGGTATAACTTCATTCTTCTGCATACCACTAGCCAGCTATCTCAGCACTATTTACTGAATAGGGAGTCCTTTTCCCATTACTTGTTTTTGTTGGCTTTGTTGGAGATCAGATGGCGATAGGTGTGCAGCTTTATTTCTGGGTCCTCTACTCTGTTCCACCGGTCTATGTGTCTGTGTTTATACCATTACCAAGTTATTTTGGTTACTGTAGCCTTAGAGTATAGTTTCAAGTCAGGTAATGTGAAGGCATACATTTCACAGTTCTCTGCCTCTGTGTCTTATTGGTAAAATAGAGAAAATAGTAGCTCCTGTCTCATAAAGTTAGTGTACATAGTAAATGAGTCATGAGTATGTAAATCTTCTAAAATAATACTTGCAATCAAGAAAAGTTTACTATTAACTGTATTCTAATTATATTTTCACAGGAAAAATAGAAGCCACCAGGTAGAAATTCCCTTAACTGTCTAACTCCATACCAACAACAAATCCATCTTCACCTAACTTTCCTTCTTCCCATCCTTTATATTATGCTTCCCTTGGGGAAAAGTCCACCTCTTCACTTCTACTCTAGAGCAGGAGTTGGCAAACTATGATCCAGGGACCAAATCCCACCTGTTTATGCATGGCCCTAGAGCTAAGAATGATTTTGATATCTCTAAATACTTGAAGAAAATTCAAAAGAAGAATGATATTTTTTGACACATAAAAATGATATGAAATTCAAAGTTCATTATCTACAAATAAAGTTTTACTGGAACATAGTTACACTGGTTCCTTCACATGCTGTCTGTGGCTGCTCTATGGCAGAGTTGAGTCATGGAGACAGACACTGTATGGACTCCTGAGTTTAAGATATTTACTCATCTGGCCCTTTAAGGAAAAACTGCGCTGACCCGTGGCCTACAGCCCATTCCTCCCCACCATGGCTCAACCACTTCTTGTCTACTGGATCTTCTCTATAAGCATTCAAAGACGCCCAAATTTGTCCAATCCTAAAATAAAACAAAACAAAAGCTCCATTCCACAACTCGCTCAATGTCTTTCTCATCCCCACCAGTCAGAATCATACATACCTCTTGAATACATTCCTTCCCTTTCTATTCACTATTCAACCTACGACTAGCTAGTTTCCACTCGCTAAGCCAAAAATCCTCTTGCTAAGGTTACAAATAATTTCTATATTTCTCATGTTCAGAAATCATTTTACTTGAAGCTCTTTGCAGCATGCAACATTGGCCATCTTTTCTTTTGGTTTCTCTGACATGACACTTCTTGGATTTCTCATCTTCTTACCTCCTTCACCACCTACTCCATAGCTTATGTCAGAAATGTCACGTATCCAATTACCAAGTCTAATGACTCTTCATCCTAAATATGTTTCAGTATATCCACTTTTCCTCATGACTACTGATATCACCCTAGAGCAAAAAACATTCTTCTACCTAGATATCTCAAATCTCTTTTTTATTCCTGATCATTTATTTCTCCACGAAGCATCCAGCAGTGAGCCTGTTAGGCAGGTGCAAAAGTAATTGCGGTTTTTGCCATTAAAAGATAAAATCTTATCATGTAGTTCTCCTTAAAATCATTCAATAGCTGTCCATTGCTGTTAGATTGAAGAGTGTTTCTTCTTACACTGATTTTTACTTTATTATAAAAAGTCAAAAATATTTAAGTAGAGAGAATATATAGAGCTCCAAATATTCATCACCTAGTCTTAATACTTATTATCATTTTACGATATTCTTCATCTGCTTTCTGTTTGCTTTATTACTTTTTATTGTGGTATAATACATATAACATAAAATTTACTATTTTAACCATCTTTAAATGTACAGTTCTGAAGCATTATGAACTGCCATGCAACCATCACCACCATCTATCTCCTAAAGACTGCATTCTTTGCATTATTTTTACGTAAGTCCCTGCCTGAATGATTCCCTGCCATGAACTGCTCTCTTGGACACAGGTGTACCCCCAGAGCCTACCATGCTGATAAGAATCACAAAATTATTCAATCAATATAAGTTAAAAAGTTGAGTGAGGCCTTCAGGTCACTTCTTAAATATCACCAGTGGTTGTAAAGATCAAGTTAAATAATTTATGAAAATCTTGTTTGTAATCTTCAATCCCGGTATACATCATATTATTATTGAAGAAACTAGGAATAAGCAAATGAAAATAAAGTATATTTGAGATGACCAGGAAGCACATATTAAATTGCCATATTGCATGCTATGTATTAATGCATCCCAAAGTGAAATTCTTCAAATGCTAGCTTATGAAATAGTTTAAAAAAGAAACTTTTTACTTAAATTAATAAATTCGGGAACTGCTTCAAATAATTGTTCCCCTCCCCTTTGTGGATATGCAATTTACACTGTTGTATGGGGCATTAAAAATAAAAATTCAACTTTTTTAACCAAGAATTTTATCAACTTATTCTTTTGACCAGAGAACTTTTTTCAAATTTTTTGTTAATTACTCACATGAACTAGTTTTTATAGAGTCTAGTATGGTAAAACCTGGGGTTCTACCCCAGATTCCTTCTAGAGATACTATATTAGCAAGAGCAAGATTATTATAGATTCAGGAATGTTTCAGGTATAAGTTGGAATGTGAGTTGGGCAGTTAAGAAAATAAAAGTTAGATATGCAAGGGAAAAGGCATTTCAAAGATTGGTATTAAAATAATACTTGGCCAGGTGCGGTGGCTCACGCCTGTAATCCCAGCACTTCGGGAGGCCGAGGCGGGCAGATGGTGAGGTCAGGAAATCGAGACTATCCTGGCCAACATGGTGAAACCCCATCTCTACTAAAAATACAAAAATTAGCCAAGTGTAGTGGCACATGCCTATAGTCCCAGCTACTCAGGAGGCTGAGGCAGGAGAATCGCTTGAACCCAGGAGGTGGAGGTTGCAGTGAGCAGAGATCATGTCACTGCACTCCAGCCTGGTGACAGAGTGAGACTCTGTCTCAAAAAAAAAAAAAAAAAAACCCTAGTCACAGAAACAGAATTAATTTAGAATTATTCCAATAGCTGCACCAACATGTTTTTGTAGTCTTTTGTTTCACATGCCCTGTAAGGTAGCATGAATACAGTATTACTTAATACAACAGTCATGCATTGAGCAATTCCTTGGAGAAAGAAAATAAATTCCTTCATAAATATGATTGTTTATGGAACTAAGCTACTGGGACTAAAAGATATCACTGCATACTAATGCAATTCCAAGAGTAATATACTCTAAAAAGAAAAAGGTAAAATGTTATCATTCACTGAGAACTTAATATGCCTCACAGAATAAGATAGATTGACTGAATAAATAGCCCTGATTTTTAAAGTCTCACTGCAACCAAGCTTTTGCCATCTAACCTTGTAGTGTCTATGTGAATACATGCCAAGTCATGTAACAGTTTGCATAATGAAGCGTCAGCAGATGTGATGGAAACAGAAGTAAATAAAATATTTGCACCTTGCTGCTTGCTCTCTTGTACCTCAGCCTTTACCAGGGAGAACAAACCCAGCTAACCTGCTGGAGGATGACAGACATGTCAACCAGAGCTGATGTCCCAGTCATCCAAGCCAAGGCCATTCTACCTAAGCCCGCAGCTAACTCACCTCCAGAAATGTGAGCAAGTCTAGCCGAGATCAGATAAGCCAAGCTCAGAGAGACAATTTAGCACAAACTATCAAAAACTTTAAAAGATGTCTTTGTCTATGGTAAGAATTCCTCATTTAAGAATCTACCTTATTGGGAAAAAATACAGTCAAAGATTTTATAGAAAAAAAATTTCAGTGTTATTTATAATTGTGAAAAAATTGTATTATCCTAAAATTTTTGAGGTAGGTTATTAATTATATTAAGTGTGGTTATGCAAACAATGCTACACTTTTAAAATGAAACGCACCCTTGATCAAGGTAGAGTAACAGGGAGTGGAGTGATTCTCCCAACAGGAGCAATTTTAAAAAACAGAAAAAAACGATAGAAAACAATGTTTTTTATGACATTAGACATCTGAAAATGAAGGACATTATGCAAGATGGCATAGTGATAGAGTGCTATGATTACCCAGCTAACTGCCTGGAGAGAGTTTCCAGGTCATGGCATAAGGACAGGAAAACCCATTTAGCATTCCATGGCCTCACTGAAGGCCGTGTGCTCTGCCCACAAGGAGGTTGAAGTGGCTAGAGTCCACAGTAAGAATATCAAAGAAGAGAAAGCTGCACAGAGAGTTAACTGTATAGATCTCCTCAAGTCTTTAGTTGAGCATCAATCAGCACAGGTGTGAAGAAACTACACAAGGCCAAGGAAAGAACAGCCTAATAGAACAATACAATAGAACAATACATGGAGTTGACACGGCGCTGAGAATAGACCCAATTCTCACAGCCACAGTAAAAATCTCCATAAATCATAGACCATGGTGTAGAGTACACAGAAGGGTACTGCCTCGTAGGAAGGAAATGTTAGTTACAGAACGATTTGTGCTCTGGTCATACCTAACAACACTCAAAAGCAAGACCTCAAAAATCAAAATGTGTTCACTTATAACTAAACTGTATCTCAGAATAAAAAACCAAAAAAAATTATAAATACAAAAATGTCAAGCATCTGATAATGTAAAACTTTACAATTTCTCACATCTAATCAAAAGTCACTAACCAGGCAAATAAACGCCCATAAAGAAGACAAAAAGGAATCCACCAAAACTGATGGATTACATATATTACATAATTAATAGAAAAGGACATTAAAGTAGTTATTATCATGCGTTCTATAAGTTCAGGAATCTAGAGGAAAGATTAAATATTAAAAGTATTTTTTGACCGGGTGCGGTGGCTCACACCTGTAATCCCCAGCACTTTGGGAGGCCGAGGTGGGCAGATCACGAGGTCAGGAGATCAAGATCATCCTGGCTAACACGGTGAAACCCCGTCTCTTCTAAAAACACAAAAAATTAGCTGGGCGTGGTGGCGGGCGCCTGTATTCCCAGCTACTGGGGAGGCTGAGGCAGGAGAATCACGTGAACCCAGGAGGTGGAGCTTGCAATGAGCCGAGATCATGCCACTGAAGTCCAGCCTGGGCAACAGAGTGAGACTCCGTCTCAAGAAAGAAAAAAAAAAGTATTTTTTAAGGCTCAAATCAAACCTCTAGAGATTATACCACAATATCTGATATCAGAGCTAAAATGGATGGGATTATTAGCATAGTAGACATTCAAACACAAATGGTAATTGCAGACCCCAAAAGAAAAGAAAGAGGGTGGTAAATTTTTAAAAGAAATAATGGCTTAATTTTTTTTAATTAGAGGAAAAGTATAAACCCAAAGACACAAGAAAATCAATGAACCCCAAACACAAGATACAAGAATAAAATTCAAAGGAAGCACATCATAATTTAACTGCTTAAAACTAAATAAATAAAGGGAAAAATGTAAAAAACAGCTAGGGGAAAAAAAAGACAATGCACAGAGGAATAAAGGACATATGACAGTACATTCCTGATGAGAAATAATGAAAGCCGGAATACAGTGGAATGAGCTCTGTAGTGTACTGCAAGAAAATAAAAAGACAACTATCAATCTAGAATTCTAAACTTAGAGACACTCTTTCAGAAACAAAGGGAAAAAGCAAAATATTTTTAAGCATTAAAAAAAAGCTGAAGGATTTCAACATCAACATACCTCTACTAGAAAAAGTATTAAAGAAAATCCCTATGGCAGAAGGAAAATGACACCAAATGAAGATATAAATCTACACAAATAAAAGAAGAGCACAAGAAACGGTAACTATTAAATTCCATTGCAAACTATAAAAAAATTCGCATTTAAATATATTTACAAGACAACTATGTGTTTAATGCAAAGGCCATAGCACAATATTTTAAGGTATATAACATACGTGCAAGTAAAATATATGCTAACAACAGCACAAGGCCTAGAGATGAGAAGATAAAGGGAAATATTTTTTTGTAAGGTCTTATACAATACATGAAGTGACATACTTGAAGAGAGACTATGATATATTCAGATGAATACTGTAAACTCTAAACAGAAGCATGAAAATAACACAACAAATTGTTATAGCTAGAAAACCAAAGCAGACAAAATGGAATCATAATGTCTAGTCAATTTATGCAAAAGTAATCAGGAACAGAAGGAAAAGGGAAAAAACAGATGAGACAAATAGAAAACAAATAACAAATTAGTAGGTGTTAACATGATTTTATCAATAATTACATCAAATGTAGATGATGTTAACCATGGATTGACAAATTTTTTCTTTATAGGATCAGACAGTCAATATTTTAGGCTTTGAGGCCATATGGTATCTGTCACAACCACTTAACTCAGTCATTGGAGAGTGAAAGCAGCTGTAAACATTACATTAAAAAAATGAAAATGATGACCATGACTGTGTTTCGATCAAATTTTATTTACAAAAATATGTGGTAAGCTGTTGTTTGCTGATCTCCGATCTAAACATATTCATTCAGAGGCAGAGCCAGTCAGGTTAGACATAAAGCAAGGCCCAATTTGATGTTGTCTACAAGACTCCACCTTGTACATAAAAATGCCAATAGGTTAAAAGTTAAAAAGGGGGAAATAGATAATACATTAACACTAGTCAAAAGAAAGCTAGGCAGGCTCTATTAACGCCTAAAAGAATAGCTTTTAGGATAAAGAATGTGACCAGGTGTAAAGACAGTCATTTCATAATGATAACAGGGTCAATCCAGGTAACATAACAATCCTAAACATCTAGGCATGAAATAAACAAACTTCCAAATACATGAGGCAAAAATACCATTTATACCATTACAATCAGATTTTTCAATATTCTCACTGAAAAATAGATAGAACAAGTAGAAAAATGACTAAGGATGCACCAACTAGTCCTTAATGCCATTTATAATGCACTCTAACAACAGCAGAATATACTTTCAAGTGCATATAGAACATTTACCAATTTCTATCATAATTTATTTTAGACCATCAATTAAGTCTTGATAAGTTTCAAATTATTCAATTCATACAAGGTATGTTCTTTTATCACAATGGAATTAAATTAGAGATCAATAACAACAAAAATCTGAAAAATCTCCCCCCAATATTTGGAAACTAAACATTACACTTCTAAATAGCATAATGACTCAAAGAGGCAATTATGAGGAAAATTAGAAAGTATTTTGAACTATTTAAAAATATAAATACCAATCGCTTCTCGGCCTTTTGGCTAAGATCAAGTGAAAAATATAAATACCAAATATCCAAATGTGGGGATGCTGCTAATGCAATATTTACAGAGATTCAGGACACTGGACACTGGACACTTGAATTAGGGGGAAAAAAGAAATCTCTCCAATCAGTGACCTCAGCTTAGGAACTACAAAAATGAGCAAATTAAACCTAAAGTTAGCAGAAGACAGAAAATAAAGATTAGAGCATAAATCAGTAAAATTTTAAAAATAGAGAAACCAATAAAAAACTAGTTCTATAGTCATTATAATCATTAAAAGTAATAAAACACTAACCAGACTGATAAAGATAAAAAGAAATAATACAAGCGTTACCAATTTCATGAATGAAAGAAGTAACATCAATAGAGATTTTACATATATTAAAAGGATAGTAATAGAATATCATGGGCAACTTTAAGCCAATAAATTATACAATATAGATGAAATGGACGTATTTCTTGAAAGACAAAAATAACAAAAGCATAACAAAAAATAATTGCATAGCCTGATTAGTCATATATCTATTAAAGATATTCAATTTGCATTTAAAATACTTGTTACAAAGAAAACTCCAGGCCCAGATGCCCTCACTGGACATCTACCAAACATTTAAGTATGAAATAATGTAAATTATACACAAATGTTTCCAAAAATTTCAAGAGGAAGGAATATTTCCCAACTCATTCTGAGGTCCCCATTATTCTGATACCAAAATAGATAAAGACATTACAAGAAAACCACAGACCAATATCCCTTATGAACATGGATGCAAAAAATTGTTAACAAAGTTTAGCAAACTGAATCCAGTAATATATAAAGAGGATAATACATCATGACCACCTGAGGTTTGTCCCAGTAATACTCAATTCATTTAACATTCAAAGCCCAGTCAATGTAACTCACAGAGACAAAACAATCAATCTTTATGATTGCCTTAATACACGCAGAAAAAGCATTTCACAAAATCCAACATCCGCTCCCGATAAAAGCTCTCAGAAAACTAGAAATAGTAGAGTACTAAATCAACCTGATAAAGGGCACTTATAATAAAACCTACAGCTGATACCATACTTAACGGTGAAAAACTGATTGTCCTGATTGTCCCACAATCAGGAACAAACCCAAATATTCACTCTCATGACTTCTATTCAACATTGCACTGAAGGCTCTATCCATTACCATAAGTCAAGAAAAGTAAAATATAAACGCCAACCAGACTGGAAAAGACAAAGTAAAGGTTTATTTGTGCATGATGTAATTGTCTATGTAGAAAACAAAGTAAGATCTACAAAAAGCTATTAAAACTAATAAGTATTTTTCATAAGGTTGTAAATTATAAGATCAATATATATGAGCTTTATTTTTAACATCAGTAATGAAAAATCAGAAATTGAAACCAACAAAACACACCATTTAAAATAGCATTAAAAATAATGAAACTCTTACAGATAAACCTGACAAAAGAGATTTAAGACCTACACACTGAAATTATAAAATATAGCTGAGAGAAATTAAAGAATTCCTAACTATATTAAGAACTATATCATGTTCATAGATCATCCAGCACAATATTAAGATGTCAATTCTTCCCAAAATGATCTGTTGATTCAACACAATTACAATCAAAATTTCAACAGGCATCCTTATTTTAATTGACAGGATGATTCTAAATTTATACAAAAATGCATGAGAGAGAATATCTAAAACAACTTTAAAAACCAAAAACAAATTTGAAAGACTTATGCTATACAATTTCAAGACATAATATAAAGATACGGTAATCAAGGCATTAGTGAAAGTATAGGCGTGCAGGCCAATGGCACAGAATAAAGAACCCAGAAATAGACTCATACACATACAGCTAACTGAACTTTGACAAAACTGCAAAGGCAATTAACATACTCTTTTCAGCAAATAGTGCTGAGATTTATTAGTTACACTTGTCTCTGGTAATTGTATTATATTTTCCCAATAAAAGTACAGTGCTTCAGCAGAGGAAAAGGCCTTAATGAAACTTGGCAAATAAATACTGCCTAGCTGACTTCACGTTACCACATCCGTTTCACTATATCCAACCATAAAGCCCAAGGACCTGTCTAATAACATAGACATGAAAGAGAAGAAATATTTTATAGCTCTTCAAATTCTTATCAAAGATGCAACACAGACTCAACTCTGTGCTTTGGGATTTGAAGGATGAAATAATTGCATGAAGTATAGTCCCTTCCTTCCACGAATTTGCAATTAAGTCAGCGAGAGAGAATCAGCACAAGTGGGGTGATGGATATGAGTGTGTGGAAGTATGTGATCAAGGGTTACATTGGTCACTTGTAAATGTTTTCTTGCATTATTTGTTAGCTACTCTGGGATCTAATTGCATTTACTGAATGTTTATTATGTGCCACACACTATGTCAAGTGCTCTAACTGGTTAGGCTTCTGTAACCCGCACAAGAGACCTAAGTTCAATACTGTTATTATTCTCATGATATGCATAATTTGAAGAAGGTGAGCAACCTTGATCTTGCCCAAGATCACCCAGCTTTTATGTGGCCAAACTATGTTTTGCTATCAGATCTCATGATCTTGCCTTTTTTTTTTTTTTTTTTAGGAAATCTTTAGTGAGAACAATAGAATCACTAAAAAAAAAAAATAGTTTCATAGAGAAGCTGAGGATTGAACTAGCATTTAAAAAGGGGAGGTTTGGGATAAGAAGTGTAGAAAAGAGAAGGAAAAATATAAAGATTTCTGAATGGGAAGGGAGAAAATGGACTGGCTCTCATTGAGAGCCCTCCACTCAGGGCTTTTCTGTATATTTTATCATTAGATCCCCCAACAGCAATCCTCTAAAGTGATTATTACTATTTCTCTCTTACAATTCAAGTAAGCAAGCTGAGGCTCAAAGATCTTATGTAACTTGTCTATAACACTCAGCAGGGTTTTCAATCATAATCTAAGATACATACTGTGTCTATTATATCATACTGCCTCCTAAATTCAATTAGAAATCAAGTGCATGCACATACAAATAATGTGATCTTCATTTTTCTGAATATAATTGTGCTGTCCTGTAGGGCAGCCACAAACTACATGTGGCTTGGAGCTCGAAATGCGGCTAGTCCAAATTTATATGTCCTGTGTGTGTAAAATACACATCAGATTTCAAAAGTCTTGGAAGAAAAAAGAATATAAGTATCTCATTAATGTCAATATTGATTACATGTTTAAAGATAATATTTTGAGTACGTTGGATTAAAATCTTATTGTTAATTTCATCTACTTCTCTACTTTTACAACTACTGGTAGAAAACTTTCAATTAAATATGTGTATTTATGGCTTACATTACACATCAATTGTAGAGTTTTGAAATATGATATAAACTTTTTTTGTCCTTTCATACAATGTACCTGAAATCCCCAAGATTTCCATCCCTTACCCTCAGAATTAGGATTTACTTCTTATAATGCAAGTTCACTTAAATGCCTGACATGTTAAACTACCATTTCTTTTGAATGAATTTATAAAAAAATTAACCCAGTCAACTGGAAAGGCCCTGAATGAATGGGGCTGAGGCAGGAACAAATTTTGATTCAGGTAGAATCAAGTTCAGTTAGAGAAAGTGGAGAGATGGATGAGTACTGAGTTTGGTGTCACTGGCAACAGCAGTTAGCAATCTGCCAGGGAATGAGGGGTTGAAGAAAGTGGGGAAGAAATTACAAAATAAACTCATTGCCAAGCTGACAGTGTCCTGAGGATTGGCTCTAACCATCCACTTTCATGACTCCTTTTCGAAGACTAAATGCTGTTCTGTTCAAGCTATGATCTTAATGTCAAAGATACTCTTTGATCCTTTAACTCTGAGGAAGGCTTCAACACTGCGGTCTGACTAGGGCTTTCTGGCAGCCCTTGCGCTCATCAAGTGCCTTTGTTTGCAGTGGGTATTTGGCTTGAGGGAGAGAGAGCTGCAGTGGTCACGCCCTTGGCAAATAATTGCTGAGGATCAGTGAAGCTTGGACTTCAAAGTCATAGTGCTTAGGAGGGGAAACATGGCAGTACCCTCTTATATCAATTATTTTGAAGAAAGTCACCACTATTTCTGATATAGGAATCTCCTTTTCGGCCAGTTTTCAATGAGTTGTTTTTCCCTGATGTGGAAACATTTTGCTGGAAAGAAAACCTTCGTTGGAAGAATTACAGCCACATACTTATATGAGGCAATTTGAGTATTCTTGTGATGGAAGTTTAGAAATTTTGTTTTTTAAAATGTTAAAACATGTAGCAAGAGGTGAAGAAAATGGTGCTATTTTACATGCTTTTGTTTTATGTAATTAAGCATTTAGAGATCCTGGTATGTGGCTTCTCTAACAAGGTAGATTTAAAGGACAAAATGTGATTTTTTAAATGGGGGCTAGCTGAGCGCAGTGGTGAAGCAGCTTCGTTGTCTGGGGTAAACACCAAGGTTCTTGGTCTCACAGCCAAGGAGATAGAGGTTGTGGGCACACACACAGATAGAGTGAGTTTGGAGCAGGAGTTTAACAGGCAAAAGGAAAGAACAGCTCTCTGTTACAGTGAGGGGTCTCCAGCAGGTTGCCAAGTTACAGTAAAAATGTCAGGGGTTTTGCTGCACGTTCTGCACTGTATCCCAGAACTTAAAGTAAAATATAAATAAATAAGTCAGGGTTTTTATAAATGGGCTAGCAAGGAGGGGGCTCATGAGGAGGGGATGTCTTATCCTCCTAGGGTGCCACAGTTTAGTGGGGACCAGGTGTGCTATCTGTACAGAGTAGAGTTTTTTTTAATCAGCTCTTATCCCATTCCCTGACCACACAGACTGACGCTTAATCTGTGTTTCTTTTTCCAGCTTATCTGGGAGGGAGAGTTTCTGTGTCTCTTCCCATACATCTTCTTTCAGCTGCAGGCATCCCAAGTCTGCATTTAGCTTCCCTATCTTAGTGCACCTAAAGGGAAAGGAAAGTGCTTATTAAGGCCCACTGTTTTACTGGGGCCTATTGTGTTAAGTGTGAAGTTTGGTGATTACCCAGGAGACTTCCCCTCGACACCCCCACCCCGAGTCCCCAGTCTTAGCTGTATTTTACTGTCTGCTCTTTCAGACTGCTCCTTGTTAGAAGAGAAGTGATTTCTTTGAACTGCATGAGGTTAGAAAGGGAGTTATTTTTGAGCTGCTTTTTGTTAAAAGGAAAGTTTTCTGCTGGGGACTCACTTTATCTTAACTGTCTACCTAAATCATTTACTTCTGCCTCATATAACAGTGGCTCATGTCTGTAATCCCAGTATTTCTGGAGGCCGATGAGGGCGGATCACTTGAGGTCAGGAGTTCAAGACTACCCTGGCAGCTTGGTGAAACATTGTCTCTACTACAAATACAAACATTAGCTGGGCATAGTGGTGCACACCTGTAGTCCCAGCTTCTCCAGAGGCTGAGGCAGGAGAATCACTTGAACCTGGGAAGTGGAGGTTGCAGTGAGACAAGATCACGCCACTGTACTCTGGCCTGGGCGACAGAGCAAGACTCTGTCTCAAAAATAAACGAATAAATAAATAAATAAATGTTTTTTAAAATGAAATAAAATGGGGGCTAGAATCTTTTGAAACATTGTGTTTACATAAATGGCAATATATACATGTTTTATATGTTGTAAAATAAAATGAACTTAACTCTATTAAGTTGTAGGGAAACACTGGAAAAATTGTCGCAGCTCCTTGTTTACTATGTTACCTTGAATCAATTACTTCCTTTACAAACTTTCACTTTCCCTCTGTAAAATGGGGATAATTAAATCTCCCTCCTGGAAGTGGAGTGAGGGAGAAGATTGATTGAGTTACAACACCTACCACCACCTGGGCTAGAAGAGATGGTAACTATCTCAGTGTTGTCCTCCATTCCTAGAGTCAAGGGCATTATCTCCTTCACTCGGGAATCCTCTGTCATTCAAAGCCTTCCTAGTGAATTCACAAGTCCGTTGTTCCAGCCATAGCCATCCCTCTCAGGGAGACCCTGTTGGAATGCCACTCCATCCCTGGTCCTCAAAGGCATTCCTTCGCCTTTTTTGCTTGCATAATAAAAAATTACAATGTTTTCCATCCCAGATGAGCCACCAGCTTTACTCTTTCAGTGTTTGCCTGTCTAGTGGCCCTTCTTTAAGAAAGAAGTCTTCACTTTGCGTTTTAGTCAAAGTTTAAAAAAGTATCTTCAAAAAATGTATCTTCAAAGTTTTTTGAAGACTGTGATATGATGGCAGGACCACAGGTATTGCCTCAACTTCCAACACTGTGGCATTTTGCTTTCCTGGAAAATTATAGGACTACTGATTTCTGTTTATTCTGCATCACAGAGAGCTTTCAAATGGCAGAATCTTTCAAAACTAGATCTGGCATTGTGAGGAGGTAACAAGCTCCCCATCATTGGAGGTGTTCAGGCAGATGCTGTAAGGTAACTTGCTAATTCACCAAGCAACTACTTAAGAGTCTCAACTTTATATGTGGGATAGGGTACTGGGAGTAGGAAGGGAACATGACAGATAAGGTCCCTAAGTCAAGGTGCTGCTGATCTAGTAGGGGCAACACACATAAAGGCAAATAATCATGCTATGTTTTGCTAAATGTCATGACAGCAGTAATCATTATGTTGCAGAAACACATAGGAATGCAACCAATATCTAGTACAGACTTTCCATAGGAAAAAATATCCAAGTGAGATACGAAGGAAATATGAAGGAAAAATGAGTGGGGGAAACATGTTTAGATAAAATAAATAAATAAATAAATAAATAAGGGCCTGAAAAGTTTCTAAAGTGGAAAGTAAAGCTCCAACACCACCACAAAAATGCCCCGAGAGTATGAAGCAGACAAAAAAGATGAGAGTTGCACAAGATGAACTGGAAAAATAAGCAGGAACATGGGCAATGGAGCTTGAAGAGCCATGCCCACATGTGAAAGAGTCCATTTTACCCAGCTGAAGCCAGAGTCCATTGAACATTTTCAGCAGATCCTGTGCTTGCAAGCCTGATCCCATGCCTGAGCTCTGAGGCACTGAATAGAAACCTACTGGCCTCCTATTTTAATATTTCCAGTCCAGGGGAGAGCTCTCTAGCAGAAGGACACTGGAATTTCTGACCTGGGGGTATGTGAAGGGAAAAAGAAAGTTGTTCTAGCTGTTCTGAGCTTCTTTCATTCTCATCTCTCTTAAAAAGCCAGAGAGGAAGCTATTTCCCAAGCAACCCTTATAAGGCCCATAGAGGAAAAAGTAGCCCTGACAGCCAGAGGTCTATTTGGTGATGATCAATGAGAAAAAAACATTCCTTCCGGAGGATCTGTTGGCATCTCAAAGATAAATTTTCACCGTTATCAAAAGGGGGGGAGGAGGACGAACATATAATAAAGATACTCTAGCATATTAGTCCATTCCCATACCGCTAATAAAAAACTACCCGAGACCGAGTAATTTACAAAGGAAAGAGGTTTAACTGACTCACAGTTCAGTATTGCAGTGGAGGCCCCAGGAAACTTACAATCATGGCGGAAGGGGAAGCAAACATCCTTCCCCACACCACAGCAGGCAGAAGAAGAACGAGTGCCTAGTCAAGGGGGAAGCCCCTTATAAAACCGTCAGATCTCGTGAGAACTCACTCACTATCACGAGAACAGGATTGGGGAAACCACTCCATGATTTATTATCTCCACCTGATCCCTCCCATGATATGTGGGGATTATGGGAACCACAATTCAATATTAAATTTCGGTAGGGACACAGCCAAACCATATCACTCAGGAAAAAAATATATATATGTATATTACTGACGTTTCCAGGCGCAGCCTAATTCCCTGCCACCATCCCATCAGCTGCTATGTAGGCCATAACCACAAAGGCCATGACTAAATTGTTTCTTCTTTAAATAATACCCTCTCGTTAGAACAATAATAGCTCATATTAACTGAGAATTTCCTAACTTTCAGAAGCACTAAGTGCTTTGTTTAATCTAAACATGTCTAAGAGTTAGGCATTGTCATTACTCCCATTATTTAGAGAGGAAAACCGTGGCTAACAGGAGTTGAGTAACTCTTGTAACATTATCTAGCTAATAATGATGGAGCTAGGGATCCAGACTTAGAATCTAGGCAACAACTAAGGATATCAAACAGCAGGCTTCAGACTACCTGCACCAGGAACATCTGGAGTACTTGTTACAGATGCCTATTGGTCCCACCTACCCAGGCTTATAGAGTCAGAATTTATGAGAGTGGGGTCCAGAAATCACATTTTAATCAGGTAATTCTACTGATTATTGAAGTTTGTGAATCACTTCACTACCAAAAGACATTAATTGTTTAAAGTAACTGTCCCATCCCTCCAGGAAAAAAAAAAATGATCTGAAGAAAGAATATTAGTTTTTGTTTCCTTTGAGTTTGATTGTTCAGAACCTCAAAATTATCAAACTGGCAGGGGTGAATCTAGCTACTCCCTGATGCAGAGTTTTAGCTCTCATTAAGGCTGAGGCTATTCCCCTACCATTGGTACCCATGGTACCAATTAGAACTCATTGAAATACACTTAATGCTAAGATGATAACAAACTGTTTTCTGAGGTTGTTGATAAACAGGTGTTTGATTTTAAAATGAGAAGGAAAAACAACAGATTTTGAGTGTTTACTGTGTACCATGAACTTTCCATAATTTATTTCTTCTAATTCCTAAAGCAACTCTAAGAGATTGGTATTTCTTCCTGTCTCAGGATGAGAAGATAGAAGCTTGAGTAGCTTTCTGGGGGTTGCATACCTAGTAAGTAACAGAATCAGGACTTGAACCCAGGTCTGTCCAACTCTAAAGCCAAGGCTGTTTGCCCAATACCCGAATTGGGCAGAAAATAGAAGAAACAGCCTAGGATGCTGGGCTATTTCTAAAAATCACCATCATCATTTTTTGGACACCTCTCAGGTCTCAGGCATTAGGCTAGATACTTTCATATACAGTATCATATAACATGTATCTACTCTTTGTTATACAGTTGTTTCCAGATAATTATTATTATTAATTATAATTATAGATCTAATTATATATAGATCTAATTATGTATTATATATAAAATTCATTCACTCAATAATTATATCTATATAATTATATATAATATATATCTCTAATTATATAGCAGATAATTATTATTATTCCCATTTTGAAAATAACCAAACCAAGTAAGGCTTAGAGAAGTTAAATGACTCTTCCATTTTTGCATAGTTGGTAAAGGATAAAACTGGAAGTCCTGGATCCATGGGGATTAATCCTTGCATGGCATCACACTGCTATCAATTGTGTCATCTGGGAAAGGCTGCTCCAGGCATAAGAGTGGGGGTACCATGGGTACCTGATGGCCTTCCTCATAGAACTGAATGCACACCTGGCCCAAGAGCTGGAGAAGCTAAAGGTAGGACCAGGGAAAGGTGGAGTGGTTGCAGGCCCAGCTGTCATCCCTTATCAACAAGGTGAGCCAGCAGGTAAGCAACATTGTGGGAGAGTTACAGAATGGCTGCTGCTTCATTTGTACTTCCCAAGTCTTCCACAAGAACGTCTCTCTTGGCTACCCTAACTGAAAACATTCACAGGAGGAAATTATGGGAAATGTAGTTCAACCTAACCAAGCTTACCCATTAGGAGGCCGCTACAGGTACCATAGCCAACAAATTAAGGACCCATGGCATACAATATCCCTCTCTAAGAGACTCACAGCACATTAATATATCAAAGACTCAGCAAAGTCCTTGAATTTAAAAGTAAATTAACTGTTCCACTTGGATATAGGATTTCCCACACTTATTAGAGTCACTGATTTGGAGATTAGGATGATGAACTTACTGTGGAAACTTAATGATTGCTTATTGGTGTGATGTCTGTTTTTGGGTACATTTCTCTGAGTAAATCCCAGAGAAACTCTATAAGGAGATGCTGTATTTCTTTAAAGTGTCAGTGTAAGTACTGAGTACTAAGTGAAAAAGAGTTTCTTCAATTTACAAATCAGTATATCCAAACACTCTCAATTTCAAGGAAAGAGATACTGCATTTGTGGAATAGTTTGGAGAAATTTAGACTTCTTAAATCATCCTTAAGTAACCTATTTTAAATGCTGTGACTCTATTTTATTTTCATGAAAGGCTTAATAAGTAAAGTTCATTTGATTTCCGATTTGAAAGTGACTATAGTAAAACTTCCTTCAGAAGCAATGGACACACACACACATCTTGCAATTTACAGTTATCGTAGTCAACATTGTAAAACTAGATTACAAAAACAGCTACCATCGAAGGCAGCATAGTAACAGTTAAGAGCGTGGACTCTGGAGCCAGGCTGCCTGAACTTGAAACAGAGCTACCACTTATTGGCTGATGGCATTAAGTCACATCACTGCCGTGAGCCTCACTTTTTTTCACATGTAAAATGGTGAGAGTAATAATTTCCTCTTCACAAGTTATTATGAATAGTAAAGATTTTAATAATTGTAAAGTGTTTTAAACAGTGCTTGGCACACCGTGAGTGCTGTGTGCATGTGTGCATGTGTCTGACAAGCTCCCAGTCTATGATATGTGCCACATATTCGCTGACTCATTTAATCCTCAAAATTCCTACAGGACCCATACTATTATCCCAATTTTATAGATGAGGAAACTAAGTCAAATAGAGGTGAAGAATCCTCTCTCAGGTTACAGGGGCTGAGGTGGTGCCAGGACAAAACTCTAGATGGCTCTGACTCTGAGACATGGTCTCATTCCACAAGGCCATGGTGCCTCCCAAGCAGTTTTAAGTCTCTCTGAGACTCCTTCCTAAAAGTCTCAAAAGATGAGATCAAATTGAATAGGTCCAGAAATGGAATTAGTTCCTCTCCCAAGGGGTGCTAAAGTGGTTGCTGTCACTCATTCTTGACCTAGACTAGATACGAACGCGGAACTTAGAATGAAAGGCTCCATGGGTTGATTTTGCCCTGAGTTTACACGGTCCCTAGAAAGTTCCTTAAATACCTTCAATCAAGGGCTTAGAAAAATGTTTAAAAATAACCTTGCACATACAATTAGAAACTGGCATGTGGGGAATTAAATATGAAAAATGAAATCGTTTATAATTATCCGGGACTACTTGAAGGGAGGTGCTTTGAAGAAAATACCTTGGACTCTCAAAACCCACACAAAAGAGGCTGACTTTACTTGTTGGTGGCAGAACTCATATGAGCCCAAGGGCAGAGATTCTGAGCCAAGGGCTGTCTGTACTCAGCAGGTCAGAGGCAGAGACCAGGCTGAAAGGGTTTGGGGCAGGTATGGGTGTGTTAATATGATTATAATGACAATTACAGAAATGTAAGGCAAGAAAATATTTTTAAAGTAAGAATGAAATAATTCATTTGACATCATGTATCTGTGTGAATATGCATGCATGACAGAATTAGAATTTAAAAATAAACTTAGATCTATATTAACTGGTACAGATGCCATTCTGCATTAAGAGGAAAGAAGAAAAATCATATTGCAAAGCATGACTCTATTTAGCTAACAATACACACAAGAAACCCTCTATGAGTGTCTAGATGTTTCTCTCTCTCTCTCTCTCTCTCTCTGTGTGTGTGTGTATGTGTGTGTGTGTGTGTGTGCATCTTTGCATGAGCAAGGAGATAGGTAAGAAAGAATATACACCAAGTGTTTATCATGGGTTAACTGAGAGGTACAGCAGTGAAGGTGGGTAGAAAATGGTTGGATTGGCTTTTATACAATTTTTGTCAAACATTATTCCTTCTTAAAATAATCTTTTATTGGATTTTTAATTTGAAACCATTCTATAACATTTAATATTAAAGTCATAATAAGATTGAAAAATGTGAATGCCTGTGTTGGGATATGGATAATAAGGGCTAGCAGTGTGGCACACATTCAGCAAGCAGACAAGCAAGACTTTGAACCTTTGTCTAGATAAAACTAAAATTATGCTTCATTCACTGTATCATGCACCTTCAGGAATCCTAGACATACAGCTCTGTAGTCAGTTCATCTTGTTCCCTGGCAGCACATTGCTGCCTAAATAGCAAGCCAACTGATAAGGTATCTCAGAATTTATGCCAGACAAGACAGTTATTTTCAATATTCCATTTGAAGAAGCTGTGGATTTTATGAAACAAATAACTAATCACAAGGGGGATATGCTGCTTCAGTCCATGTAGAAAGCTTTGTAATCTCAACAATGTGCTACAGATAAAAAGCAAAGGAGGAAGATATGAATGTCATTCAAAAGCCAATGAGTCTGGGGGCTGAGTCAAGTTTATTTGCTCTAAGTGAGATTTTTATTTCTAACCAGGGGTTTGACAAAGGATGCTAACTTTAATTACGGCCCCTTGGTACATTCTTTCCTGTCCACTGAAGGATGGTATTCCCTCCAACCACCACCAGAGTTTTTTTCCCAGTCTACATGATGGATGTCAATCACAGTTCCGGATCCATACCCAAGTGACTTCTGAGAATGGGAACCTGCCATGGCCTGCTCCTGCTAGGTGCTCTGTAAAAGACTGAATGCAATCTTTTAAAGAAAAATGAAAAAAGAAGCCACAGTTTAGATATACCCCAAAGCCAGCCACTTATACCAACATAGTTAAAATTTAAGTCATCCTGATTTCCCTGAAACACTAGCTCTAATCACAAATGAAACACAAAATGTAGGCTTTACATCCTTGTTAGCATGATTCAACAAAATTAAACCAATCAGTCATACATAAATCAGCTTAAAAACTCTACTTGTCTTAAAAAGAATATTAATGTATAACAGCCAATCATGAAAAAGGTCAAAATATTTTCTCTTTTATGCTTTATAAACTGTGCTGTGATTGCTGTGAAGTAAGTTTATTTCCATTTTCTGTTCAAAGTGTTCTGGTTTATAAACTGTTGTTTTGTATGCATAATGAACTTAAAATGTTAAATTCTCTAATTTGATCTGATTTTATTTTTGACAGATCCTTCCACCCCACTTGCTGATACAGCTTCAACAATGAAGGGTGGTCACCACAAGAATCACTGCTAACCAGGGATGACTCATTCTCACATCCATCCTAAATAGACTTCCTTGGATACGAAAAATCCAGAGTTTGCCGTATCTCCATGGACACTGTCATTTAGACAGGACACTTCTTGGGAAACTCACTTCCATTTTCCTAATAAGGTTCCCTTCGAAGTCTAAGAATTTCTCCAAGACAAAATTCATGTAGGCCAAAATACCAGACATCAGGCCTGTAACTGTGGTCACCCTGGCCACAACCAAGTTGTCACCTTCACTCACGGTCATCTTTCTGCCCTCTGCTACTTGGAGAATAATAATCATAAAGTATTGTTGCTGAAGCCCCTTTAGAAAAGTTGATTTATAGCAGCCCATGAGAGAGGTAGATTAGAGATGACCAACGTCTTGAGAACACCAAGAAGCACTCTTCCTTGATTCTTAGGGCTTGAAATTTCAGAAACAAATGTAAGACACATTATAATAATGACCCTGGTCCATTGTGAGCCCATTAGAACATACTCACAAATAAGTATTCAAAATTTCCCAGTTATTTTAATTCCTAAAAATGTCTTCCAAGATATATCAACGTTTCCGTAATTTTGCAATCAACTTGGTTTTTACTTAAATTCTCTGTAGCAACCCTGATTTTTCTTGTTATTAAATCATTTCTATAATTAAATATAAAGTTATTGGTGACATTCACAGAAAATCCTAGAGAGGGTGGAGTTCTTGCTACAGAAGTTATACTTTAATGAAACTTAAAAGACGTCAGTTAAATTTATAATTTCAACTTACCCAAACATTTAGCTCAAAAGTAGTGATCTTAGTTTTGACACTTCTTACATTGGACTCAAGGCTTCTCTCACAACTTCCTTTTATTGATTCAACACATTATTATTGAATAACCGTTGTTCTAGATACTGGCAAAGTTAAAATAATAGCAACATAAATGAAAGGTCTTTTCTTACTGTTTAATGGGAGAAACATATATTAGATAAATGATTTCAATGCACTGATATAAAGGCTATAGTTATTCACTTAACAACTGGGATGCCTTGAGCAAGTCACTTGATCTTTCTGGACCTCACTTTTCTTTTCTTTTTTTCTTTTTTGTTTGTTTCTGTTTTTGTTTTTTGAGATGGAGTCTCGCTCTGTCGCCCAGACGGAGTGCAGTAGCACCATCTCGGCTCACTGCAAGCTCCGCCTCCCGGGTTCACGCCATTCGCCATTCTCTTGCCTCAGCCTCCCGAGTAGCTGGGACTACCGGCGCCAGCCACCACATCCGGCTAATTTTTTTGTATTTTTAGTAGAGATGGGGTTTTACCGTGTTAGCCAGGATGGTCTCCATCTCCTCATGATCCGCCTGCCTACACCTTCCAAAATGCTGGGATGACAAGTGTAAGCCACTGTGTCTGGCCTGGCCTGTTTTTTTGTTTTTTTGAGACGGAGTCTCGCTCTGTCGCCCAGGCTGGAGTGCAGTGGCGCAATTTCGGCTCACTAAAGCCTCCGCTTCCTGACTTCAAGTGATTCTCCTGCCTCAGCCTCCCGAGTAGCTGGGATTACAGGTGCCCATCACCACGCCAGACTAATCTTTGTATTTGGTAGAGACGGGGTTTCGCCGTGTTAGCCAGGATGGTCTCTATCTCCTCATGATCGGCCCGCCACAGTCTGCAAAAGTGCTGGGATTACAGGCATAAACTACCGCGCCAGGCCTGTTTTTATGCTTTTTTCAGACGGAGTCTTGCTCTGTCGCCCAGGCTGGAGTGCAGTTTGCGATCACAGCTCACTGCAGCCGCCTCCTCCCAGCTTCAAGCAATTCTCCTGCCTCAGCCTCCCGAGTAGCTGGGATTACAGGTGTGCTGCCACCATGCCAGACTGATTTTTGTATTTGGTAGAGACGGGGTTTTGCCATGTTAGCCAGGCTAGTCTCGAACTCCTGACCTCAGGTGATCCACTCCTCTCGGCCTCCGGAAGTGCTGAGATTACAGGCGTGAGCCACCGGCCCAGCAACAGTTTTCTTTACTGTAAAATTGAAAAGCAGTACAGGAGCTAACAGTGCTGACTGCCATTGAGACTTGGTTCAAGGCCTCCCTCTGCACACACTGGTTGTGTCACATGGGGCAAATTACTTAACAGTTTCTTGATTTGCAAGATTAGGATATTGCTATGATCTGGATGTTTGTGTTTCCCCAAAATTTATGCATTGAAATTCAAAGTCCCAAGGGGATGATATTAGGAGATGGGGCCTTTGGGAGGAGATTAGGCTATGAGAGTGAACCCTCGTTAATGGGATTAGTGCCATTATAAAAGAGATCCCAGACAGCTCATTCACCCCTTGACTAAGTAAAGACACAGCAAAAATAGGGCTGTCTCTGAACCAGGAAGCAGACTCTCATCAGACACTAAATCTGCTGCCACCTTGATCTTGAACTTCTCAGCCTCCAAAACTGTCAGAAGTAAATTTCTGTTGTTTATAAGCCACCCAGTTTATGGTATTTTGTTATAGCAGCTTGAACATACTAAGATATTAACAAAATAATAGCTTTGGAGTAAATATTTTTATTTCCATTTTCTTTTTTTGTTTGTTTTTGTTTTTTGAGACGGAGTCTCGCTCTGTCGCCCAGGCTGGAGTGCAGTGGCCGGATCTCAGCTCACTGCAAGCTCCGCCTCCCGGGTTTATGCCCTTCTCCTGCCTCAGCCTCCCGAGTAGCTGGGACTACAGGCGCCCGCCACCTCGCCCGGCTAGTTTTTTGTATTTTTTAGTAGAGACGGGGTTTCACCATGTTAGCCAGATGGTCTTGATCTTCTGACCTCGTGATCCGCCCGTCTCGGCCTCCTAAAGTGCTGGGATTACAGGCTTGAGCCACCGCGCCCGGCCTTATTTCCATTTTCTAAATGTCATTTTGGAGTAGGAAATTTGAGAAAAAGATAAAAAATGAGTTTTCATACATGTATATAATAATTCAAAGGATGACTTCAGGACACCAAATCATTGTTTTACTACTGACTTTAAATGATGAAACCAAGAGGAGAGGTTTCACTCACACTTTACTGGGAGACTTTTCTGATTCCTGCAGCCTGCATTGATCTCTCGCATCTCTGGACTCCTAGGCTGGGCATGGTGGCTCAGGCTTGTAATCTCAGCAGTTTGGGAGGCTGAGGTCAGGAGTTCGAGATCAACCTGGCCAACATGGTGAAACCCCATCTCTACTAAAAATACAAAAATTATCTGGGCATAGTGTATGCACCTGTAATCCCAGCCACTCAGGAGGCTGAGGCACGAGAATCACTCAAATACAGGAGGTGGAGGTTGCAGTGAGCTGAGATTGCACCACTCTACTCCAGCCTGGGCAACAGAGTGAGATTCTTTGTCTCAAAAAAACAAAACAAAACAAAATAAAAACATCTCTGGACTCCTACCAACAACACAGTCAGTGCAACATATTTTAAATTTGTAATTCTTCTACTTATTCATGCAGTCAACTAAAGCAAGTCAGCCAACTTTTTTCATCCTGTTTCTTCGGTGTCAAAATGAGAAAAATAGTATCAATCTCATGGGAATGTAATAAGACTAAACTTTGATAATTACAACAGCACTTATGACAGTGCTTGGCACATTGTAAGTTCTCAAAAAATGGTAGCAGTTCTTGGGCTTTCACACCCCTATCTTCTCTCTCTTATAAACCATGGTATTTTCGTATCCCCCTGAGGAACTATCATAAAACCCACAAGAACTTGGAAATACCTGTTTCTGAGATTTCAACTATAAAATCATCAGAACATAGATCAAACCGGAGATATTCAAAGTCAGCCAAAAGATATAAAATGACTTTCAAGACAGAATAACTCATTATTTGTGGTATTACCTGCAAAATTAAGAATGTATAAACAGCCATGGAAGGCAACTTGGTGGTTTCATCAGTATGCTTTTGGATCTACATTGCAAAAGCCCAACTCAGATAATAAGAATGTGTGGGCTCATTGCTATGGTTTGAATGTGTCCCCTCCAAAATTCTGGTGTTGCCTATGTGATACTTACAAGGAGGTAGAGACTTTAAGAGATAAGGGTTCCTTCCTTATTCATAGGATTAAGACTCTAGTAACAGAGGCTTCACACACCATTAGACTAGCTTGCTTGTTTGTTCTTCTGCCTTCTACTATGCGAGGATACAGCAAGAAGACCCTCATCAGACACCCAATGCCAATGCCCTGACCTTGAACTTTCAGCCTCTAGAACTGTGAGAAATACATTTCTGTTCTTTATAAATTACCCCATCTGTAGTATTCCATTATAGCAACACAACATGAACTAAGACATTGAGCTAAAACTTTGGGGGAGATTATTTTCAGGCACTAAAGAGCCAAGTGCTCAAATAATACTATATGAAATAGTTCTCCCTCCATTTCTCAATTTTATTTCCTGTATATTGGTTTCACTATTAGGCAAACTCTCATTTGAGAGTTTGATAACTCTCAAATTGATATTGAGAGTGATTGATAACTACTGCCAGTTTACATGAACTTGATTAACATTCTTATTACAAACATTCTTACAAAGTATTTGATCTATTAACATGGAATCCTACATAATATCTTTGTGTACACACAAAGAAACATACTTTATAATGAAGCAAGTAATGCTGTGTATAACAAAAATGAAATTCACTGGTCCTCGCACATACCACACCAACTAGCAGCAGCTGGCCTGATAAGCAGTGATACATTTGAAATATCCTCTGGGTCACTGACTTGGGATGATGCCTTTTAAGGATGGGAGGGCACCCTTCAGGAAGCCATAGGTATCATACACTGATGACTATTGTGAGTGCTGGTGCTGTGTCCCCTGTAGTAGAATACATGGTCTCAGAGCCAGGGAGTGAAAATAGAAATGGCCTCACTCACAATTACTCCCAAGAACCCATTTGGGAGTTTCCTGCCCTGAGACATAAGCTTCTGTGTGTCTGAAGGATCTGGTTCCCAGAGGGTATTTGTGCTTTCCATTCTCACAACTTTAAGCTCTATGAGTCTAAAGGCCCTGGTGTCAGCAGTGATGTTTCTACCAGAGGACAGAGTAAGGGTCACATTAAACTTGGTTTCTGCCCAGTCACTTCAAGCTGTTCATGCCAGGAGACCAGCAGGCAAGAAAAGGAGTGACCATTTTGGCAGGGCTGGATCACAGTCACCAGGAGGAAGTCAGGGAGCTCTCACACATTGGAGGCAGAGAAGAATACAGTTAGCACCCTGGTGGCCATGGTGGTGTTTCTTGGTGTTTTTTCCCCTGCCCAGTTTTGATGATAAAAGGACAAAGACAACAGCCATGGCCTGACATGGGCTCAGAGGCCAGAATTCTGCTACCCAGATCCCTCCTTTGGAAGTAAAACATGTTCATTCTCACAGCTGCTAAGAGAGTTGGCTACTGATTTATCACAGCTGAGTCTCTCTCTGGGGCTTTCCCTTGACAAGGGAATTACCCCAAATTATCCCCTTTTGATGCATCTTACTACCAGAGCTCTCTCAGAGGCCTCTGTTGCAACCACACATTTGATTTCTTCCTCTGCCCAGTTACTCCTTCCTCATTTAACTTATAGGTGATGTTCTTGAGATCACTCCCCAAAACACCCCCGGCATGCAAATCTTTGTCTCGGAGCTGTTTTCCTGAGCACCTGACCTGAGGCAATGCTTATTGTGTGCTATATATTTTATACATATTGACTCAATAAATTCTCACCAAAAAAAATCCCCATATGACACACAAGAACCTTTAGGTTTAGAAAGGTTGAATGACTTACATAAAGCCTGATACGATGATCTGAAAATTAGATTTGGAACAAATATATTCTTCCGGTTGGCTCCTATGGGAATTTGGAATTCCAGAGTTTTTCATTATCTGCAAGTGCATCTGATGATCCATGACACATAGGCAATTATAACTGCTGAGGTTCCGTTCATGTCTCACATCTTCTGAAATGACTAGTGACAGTGCCTGAGAGGTCATCTAGTGGCCGCATCTCAATGAACTTTATTGTTCTCTCCTTTTTCTTGTAAGCTATTACCTCAGCATAGAATGCATTTAACTACTGAAATATAACATTTGCTCTTAGCTAAAAGAAATAAATGAAATAATTTTTATTAGAAAAGACAAGGCATGGAACATTCTATCCTCCCTTCCACCCAATAAGCAGGAACAAGTGAGTGAGTGGGGGTATAGATCTGCTGCTACCCTTTCCATCACAGTACTAATTTGCATGTCGTCGTGTAAGTAGAAGGTTTTAAGAAAATGTAAGGGATTTAATGGTGGTTGAAAACCAAGTCCCCACAAAGACAGGATGACATATATTTCTTAAAGATTTAGGTTGTTCCCTCACAAGTTGCAGTGGTCAAATGTAATTGTTGTGACCAAATTACAGTATACAATGCTGGTGAAAGGTAAAATTAAAATGAAAAAGATATATGTTAATATTTACTGACTACTTAGCCCTATACAAGTGTCTTAAAGCTTCTTCTACCTCAACCCACAGTAAGAAGTATGTTTTCAGAGTTATCTTGTATATACATGTGTGTGGAGGTCTATATGGGAAACTGAAACAAAAATTTCACCATCCAATACATACCCTTACTGTATATGATATACTCTGATATTTTCTATTATGTTTGAATGTTCTTAAGTTGTGTGCTACCTATTATATTGATTTTGTACTAAATGATCAGGAAGAACAATTTGAAAATCACTTCCTAATGCCAAGACTCTTGATATGCATTTACTAATTTAGCACTTGTAGCAACTTTCCAAAAACTTTTTACTATTATCTTATTTTTTTCTAATAAAGTACAGGTTTTGACCTGTATCCTAAGGTCTCACAACTCATAAATGACAGGGTTGGAATGTAAATCCTACTACATTATTTCAGACGTGTTTGAACCTCTTGGTCAGTGCAAAATGCTTACAAAGAAGAAGAGATACAGAGAGGAAAAATGAAGAAATATAGGTATTTCCTCTATTCATTTTCTTTTGCCTCTTATATCAGCTGCATGATCAGTTCTAGGAAAGGAGTTAAGGCTAGAAGATTGCCCCAAACTCAATGCAGATGCCGATAACTAAAGGCAAATTGTAACATCTTGCACCCCATGAGAATTTGTGGAATTCCATATACAGCTCAGGAAAACTTGTTTCCTTATCTAGTTAATGTGGTTTCTAATCTCTGAGCAGCAGGACACGGAGGTACAGATGCTGGTGTTTTACATCTTTCTAGTTTTAAGCACTATTTCTTTTGCTTCCTGAGAAGTAAAAGAGCTGTCAAGTCAATCAATACTCCTACTGACTCTTTTCCGAAAATCAGTAAGGTGAGAACATTTGTCCTGATGTAACTTAAGCACTTTATTCACTCTGGAGTCTTATGGATTAATTCAAATGTATTGTGATATAATCCTTGAGCATACACAAGTTTTAGTGTACGCTAGCATTTGTGAGAAAGATGAATTTGAGGCCCACATTTTCCTTAACCAGTTCTAAATTTTTTTAGCAACGCAATTCTTATAACCAACACATTGATGCAACTCTGCTGACAGAGCATCTTCCTCTCCATGCAATTTTTTTCTTTCCTACTATTTCTCAAATATGTATTTTACAATGAAAATGTATATCACAGTGGTTAATGGGAGCTGTGAATTTATGTCTTTTCCAGAGGAGTGGTGGGGCAGAGATCAATTTTCATGGTATCCTATAACAAGAAAAAGCAATTTTAGACTAAGTGTTTACAAAATATCTGTAGATTTAATGCTGTTCCCATCTAAATCCCAACAGAAATTATGTAAAACTGACAAAGATATATTTTTAAAAAATAAGTAAAAGAGAAAAGAGCAAGAGTAGCTTGATTGTTTGAAAAGACGACTAAATGTCTCTCTGTGTGTGCTGGAGGTTGAGGGACACTTGCCCCAGCCCAGTGGTTCTCAAGCATTGATGTGTAGCAGAATCACCTGAAGAGATGATAAAGAACTCTGAGACGTAAGTTTGTTGAGATAGGCTGACTCATGCCTTTGTGGTTTTAAGTTCCCAGGTGATTCTGAAGCTCATCAGGGTTTGAAAATCACTGCTCTTGTAGACATCCAAACAAATTATAAAACTATAGTAATTAAACCAGAGTGCTATTGGCACAGGAAAAGATAAAAAGAAAAAACTAAAGTTACAGTTTATAGAAAGCCTAGAAACATACTGGCCTATATGAATTCTTCATATATAAAGACAGTGAATTGCGGATCAGTGGGAAGGTACTACTCAAAATTGATGCCAGGACAATGGTATCTGTATTACAATAAAATTGGAGTCCAAAGATAGAAAAAATTAAAAATATAAAAGAAAAATTTTAAAGTTTTTGTAAGAAAATAACCTTATTACCTATAACACCCTAGTGTAAGGAAAGACTTCTTAAAGTTTATAAAGCACAAATTATGAAGAAAACATTGATAAGTTTTCACACTAAAATTGAGCTTCTTTCAGTCAAAGGCACCATAAAAATGAAAACAAGTAGCCACAAAGTGACAACAGATATTTGTAACACATAGGATTAGTACTTTGAATGTATCAAGGACTCCTACAAATCACTAGGGAAAAAATACATAATCCAACAATAAATAAGCAAAAAGCCTAAATGTGCATTTTTAAAAATTTTACCACCTGGGTGAATCTTGCTGTCATTTACTCCAATGGAGAAGACTGGAGGAGAAACAGGTTCAAGGAGAGAAAAATCTAGACTTCTATGATGAACACGTGGTGACTCACCCATTGATGCACAATTTAATGAGAAATTTTTGCAGGAAAAGAAAACATTATATATAATGTTATGAAATGTCATTATTTTAGAAAGATTGAAGTCAAAAAATTGCATCTTGACCCAAAGAAATGTAAATATTCAAAAAGTATTATTAATGAACTACCTTATCTTGTCAGGTTAGCACACTTTTAGCAGACTTTAGAATACAGCTGCTCTTGCATACATTGAAACTCCTTGTAGAGAGTTCATTGCTTAGGGTGACTATGTTCCACTATGCTTCTGTTTTTTAAGTTTTCTTAATTCAGATCTAGAATATCTATTCCTGTAAAACTTTACAGGCAAGTACACTCCTATAGGACATACGCCCATATGCGTTTGCATGGCAACAAAACTTGAGCTTAAATTTTTATCACAATTAGAGTACAAATACTTCGGAAACTTCATCAGAAGTTTCAGATTTATGGCACCTGATAATATATATATAGTCTGTAATTGTATGCTTGGCTTTGCTTTCTATTTTTAAAGATTTAAAGGGAATAAATCGGTACAGAGAGTGATGCAACAGACATCCTCCACCCAAAATAAACAAAAGTTTATATAAAATATAGTATTGCAGATAAAATTGAAATCCAAAAGCCATGAATATTATAAAGTATTACTTTCTTTTCTTGTATGTGTATAAATTTATGAGGTACATGAAGTATTTTAATACAGACATGAAATGTGAAATAAGTACACCATGAGGAATGGCATATTTATCCCATAAAGAATTTATCCTTTGAATTATGAACAATCCAATTACACTCTTTATTTTTAAATGTACAACTAAGTTATTATTGACTGTAATCACCATGTGGTGCTATCAAATAGTAGGTCTTTTTCATTCTTTCTATTTATTTACACCTGTTAACCATCCACTCTCTCCCCGTCTCCTACCTTCCAACTATCCTTCCCAGACTCTGGTAATCATCCTTCTACTTCTCTATGTCCATGAGTTCAGTTGTTTTGATTTTCAGATCCTATAAATAAGTGAGAAGATGTGGTGTTTGTCTTTCTGTGCCTGGATAATTTCACTTAACATAGTGATCTCCAGTTCCATCCAGGTTGATGCAAATGACTAGATCTCATTTTTTTTTTTTAATGACTGAATAGTACTCCGTTGTGTATATGTGCCACATTTTCTTTAGCCATTCATCGGTTGATGGACACTTAGGTTGCTGCCAAATCTTAGCTATTTTAAACAGTACTGCAACAAACATGGGAGTGCAGATATCTCTTCAATATACTGCCTTCCTTTCTTTTGGTATATACCCAGTAGTGGGATTGCTGGATCATATATATGGTAGCTCAATTTTTAGATTTTTGAGGAACTTCCAAACTGTACTCTATAGTGGTTGTACTAATTTACATTCCCACCAACAGTGTCCAAGGGCTCCCTATTCTCCACATCCTTGCCAGCGTTCATTATTGCCTGTCTTTTGGATATAAGCCATCTTAACTGGTAGAAGATAATGTCTCCTTGTACTCTTGATTTACATTTCTCTGATTATCAACGATGTTGAGCACCTTTTCATATATCTGTTTGCCATTTGTATGACTTCTTTTGAGAAATGTCTATTCAAATAATTTGCACATTTTTTGATCAGATTATTAAATTTTTTCTACAAGGTTGTTTGAGCTCCTTATATTATATATTCTGGTTATTAATTTATTGTCAGATGGGTAGTTTGCAAATATCTTCTCCCATTCTGTAGGTTGTCTTTTCACTTTGTTCATTGTTTCCCTTGTTGTGAGGAGAATCTTTTTAAATTGATGTGATCCCATTTGTTCATTTTTGCTTTGGTTGTCTGTGCTTGTGGGATATTGCTCAAGAAATCTTTGCCAAAACAAATGTCCTGGAGATTGTCTCCAATGTTTTCTTGTAGTCGTCTTATAGTTAGGGGTCTCAGATCTACGTCTTCAATTTATTTTTATTTTATTTTTATATAGTGATAGATAGGGGTTAGTTTCACTCTTCTGCCTGTGGATACCCAGTTTTTCTCAGTACCATTTATTGAAGAGACTGTCTTTTCCCCAGGTATGTCTTGGCACCTTTCGCAAAAATGAGTTCACTATAGTTGTTTGTATTTGTTTCTGCATTATCTATTCTGTTGCATTGATGTATGTGTCTGTTTTTATGCTAGTATCATGCTGTTAGGATTACTATAGCTCTATAGTATAATTTGAAGTCATGTAATATGATTCTTCCAGTTTTGACCTTTTTGCCTAGGATAGCTTTGACTATTCTGGGTCTTTTGTGGTTCTATATAAATTTTAGGATTGCTTTTTCTATTTCTGTGAAGAATGTCATTGGTATTTTGATAGGGTCCACATTGACTCTGCAGATTGTTTTGGATAGTATGAACATTTTAACAATATAAATTCTTCCAATCCATGAACATGGAATTTTTTTGTTTTGTTTTTTGTTTTTGTTTTTGTTTTGGTGTTCTCTTCAATTTCCCTCATCAGTGTTTTGTAGTTTTCATTACAGAGATCTTTCACTTCTCTGGTTAAATTAATTCCTTGGTATTTAATTGTATGTGTGGCTATGATAAATGGTATTACTTATAAAATTTCTTTTCCACATTGTTCACTGTTGGAATACAGAAATCCTACTGAATTTTATATGTTGATTTTATATTCTGCAACTTACTGAATTTGTTTATCAGTTCTAATAGTTTTGCTGTGAAGTCTTTAGGTCTTTCCAAATGTAAGACTATATCATCTTCTTTATTTTCCATGTAGACACCCTTTATATCTTTCTCTTGTCTGATTGCTGTATCTAGGACTTCCAGTACTATATTGAATAACAGTGGTGACACTGGGTGTCCTCGTCATATTCCACATCTTAGAGGAAAGCCTTTCAATTTTTCAGTGTGAAAATAGTGTTGGTCTGTCATATATAGTTTTTATTATGTTGAGGCATGTTCCTTCTATCCCTAGTTTTTTTGAGGTTTTTATCATGAAGGAATAATAAACTTTATCAAATGCTTTTCATCATCAACTTAAGTGTTCATATGGTTTTTATCCTTTATTTTGTTGATATGATGTATCATATTGATTGAATTGAGTATATTGAACCATCATTGAATCCCAGGGATAAATCCCACTTGGTCATAATGAATAATCTTTCTAACATATTATTTAATTTGGTTTGCTAGTATTTTGTTGAGGATTTTTGCATCAATATTCATCAGAGGCATTGGCCTGTAGTTTTATTTTTTGGTGTGTCTTTGTTTCATTTTGATATCTGAGTAATACTGGCCTTATATAACGAGTTGGGAAGTACTTCTTCCTCCTCTGTTTTTGGGATAATTTGAGTAGGATTGGTATTAATTATCCTTTAAATGTTTGGCAGAATTCAGCAATGAAGCCATCAGGTTCTAGGCTTTTATTTAGTGGGAGACTTTTTATTACAGCTTTGATCCCATTACATGTTATTAGTCTGTTCATGTTTTGAATTTCTCCCTGGTTCAGTGTTGATAGGCTGTGGGTGTCTAGGAATTGGTCCATTTCTTCTAGATTTTCCAATGTATTGGCGTATAGTTGCTCATAGTAGTAACTAATGATCCTTTGAATTTCTTTAATGTCTCCTTCTTCATTTCTGATTTTATTTATTTAGATCTTCTATCTTTTTTCTTAGTCTGGCTAAAGGTTTGTCAATATTGTTTAACTTTTCAAAAAACCAACTTTTTGATTCATTCATCTCTTGTTTTGATTTTGATTTCATTTATTTCTGCTCTAATCTTTATTTTTTGTTTCTTTCTATTAACTTTGAGTTTGGTTTGCCCTTGCACTTCTAGTTCTTTAAGATGCATCCTTAGATTGTTCATTTGAAGTTTTTCCTCTTTTTTGATGTAGGCACTTATACCTATGAACTTCTCTCTTGGTATTGCTTTTACTGTATTAATATTTACTGTATTTTACACAACATACTTTGGGTATGTTGTGCTTCCATTATCATTTGTGTCAAGACATGTTTCAATTTCCTTCTTAATTTCTTCATTGATTGATATGGTTTGACTGTGTTTTCACCCAAATCTCATCTTGAATTGTAATCTTCATAATCCCTATGTGTCTAGGGAGAGATCTGGTGGGAGGTGATTGGATCATGGGGGCAGTTTCTCCCACACTGTTCTTGTGATAGTAAGTGAGTTCTGATGGTTTTATAAGGGGCTCTTCCCCCTTTGCTACTTGCTCTTCTCTCTCCTGCCACCATGATCATAAGTTTCATGAGACCTCCCCAGCCATGCAGAACTGTGAGTTGATTAAACCTCTTTTCTTTACAGATTACCCAGTCTCAGGCAGTTCTTAATAGCAGTGTGATAATGGACTAATACAGTAAATTGGTACTGAGGTAGTGGGCACTGCTCTAAGGATACCCAAAAGTGCAGAAACAACTTTGGAATTGTGTAATGAACCAAGGTTGGAACAGTTGGGAGGGTTCAGAAGAAGACAGGAAGATGTAGAGAAGTTTGGAACTTCCTAGAGACTCGTCAAATGTTTTTGACCAAAATGCTGATAGTGATATGGGCAATGAAGTCCAGGCTGAGGTGGTCTCAGATGGAGATGAGGAACTTGTTGGGAACTTGAGTAAAGGTCGCTCTTGTTATGCTTTAGCAAAGGAACTGGTGGCGTTTTGCCCCTGCCACTAGAGATCTGTGGAACTTTGAACTTGAGAGAGATGATTTAAGGTATCTGGCAGAAGAAATTTATAAACAGCAAAGCATTCAAGACATGAGAGAGCACAAAAGTTTGGAACACTTGCAACCTGACAATGCAGTAGAAAAGAAAAGCCCATTTTCTGGGGAAAATATTCAAGCCTCAAGCCAGCTGCAGAAATTTGCATAACTAAAGAGGAGCCAAGTGTTAATCACCAAGGCAATGGGAAAAATGTTTCCTGAGACCTTTGCAGCAGTCCCTCCCATCACAGGCCAGGAGGCCTAGAAGGGAAAAATGGTTTCATGGGCCAGGCTTAGGGTCCCCCTGCTGTGTGCAGCCTTGGAACTTGGTGCCCTGTGTCCCAGATGCCCCAGCCCTGGCTAAAAAGGGGCCAAGGTACACTTCAGGCCACTGCTTCAGAGGGTGCAAGACCCAGCCTTGGCAGCTTCCATGTGGTTCTGGTCCTGCAGATACTCAGAAGATAATCACTGAGGTTTGGGAACCTCCACCTAGATTTCAGAGGATGTATGGAAATGCCTGAATGTCCAGGCAGAGGTGTGCTCCAGGGGGTGGATCCCTGATGGAGGATCTCTGCCATGGCGGTTCAGAAGGGAAATGTGGGGTTGAAGTCCTCACACAGAGTCCCCACTGGGACACTGCCTAATGGAGCTGTGAGAAGAGGACCATTGTCCTCCAGACCCCACAATAGTAGATCCACTGACAGCTTACACTGTGCACCTGAAAAAGCCATAGACAATGCCAGCTGTGAAAGCAACCAGGACAGGGAGCTGTACCCTGCAAAGCCACAGGGGCAGAGCTACCCAAGGTCATGGGAGCCCACCTCTTGAATCACTGTGACTTGGATGTGAGAAATGGAGTCAAAGGAAATTACTTAGGAGCTTTGAGATTTATTGACTGCCCTGTTGGATTTTGGACTTGCATGGGGCCTGTAGCCCATGTTATGGCCAATTTCTCCCATTCATTATGGGGGCATTTATCCAATCCCTGTGTCCCCATTGTATCTTGGAAGTAACAAACTTGCTTATGATTTTACAGGCTCATAGGCAGAAAGGACTTCCCTTGTCTCAGATGAGACCTTGGACTTGGACTTTTGGGTTGATCCTGGAATGATCTAAGACTTTGGGGACTGTTGGAAAGGCAGGATTGTGTTTTGAAATGTGAGGACACGAGATTTGGGATGGGCCAGGGGTGGAATGATATGTTTTGGCTGTGTCCCCACCCAAATCTCCTCTTAAATTGGAATCCACATAATCCCCATGTGTTGTGTCTAGGGAGAAGCCTTGTGGGAAGTGATTGGATCATGGGGGTGGTTTCTCCCATGCTGTTCTCATAATAGTGAGTGAGTTCTCATGAGATCTGATGGTTTTATAAGCGGCTCTTCCCCCTTTGCTACTCATTCTCTCTCCTGCCACCCTGTGAAGAGGCACCTTCTACCATGATTATAAGTTTCCTGAGGCCTCCCCAGCCATGCAGAGCTGTGAGTCAACTAAACCTCTTTTCTTTATAAAGAGAGTGCTTCACAGTATTGTGAGAACAGACTAATACATTGACCCGTTTGCCATTCCAGAACATATTGTTTAATTTCCAATTTATATTTGTATAGTTTCCAAAATTCCTCTTGTTACTGATTTCTAGTTTTATTCCATTGTGGTCCAAGAAGATATTTGATATTAGTTCAAGTTTTTTAATGTTTTAAGACTTATTTTGTGACCTAACATGTGGTCTATCCTTGAGAATGATTCATGTGCTGAGAAAAAAAAAAGTGTATTCTGTAGCTCTTGGATGAAATGTTATGGTAATACCTATTAGATCTATTTGGTTTATAGTATGGGTTAAGTCTGATGTTTCTTTGTTGATTTTGTGTCTGGAAGACATGCCTAGTGCTGAAAATGAGGTGTTGAAGTCTCCAGCTATTATTATATTGGAGCCTCTCTCTTTAGCTCTAATAATATTTCCTTTATGGTTCTGGATGCTCCAGTATTGGGTGTGTATATATTTAAAATTGTTATGTTCTCTTGCTGAATTGATCTTTTTATCATTGTGTAGTGACCTTCTTTGTCTCTTTTTATAATTTTTGTCTTAAGATCTATTTTGTCTGATATTACTATAGTAACTCCTGCTCTTTTTTGATTTCCATTGGCATGGAATATCTTTTTCCATCTCTTTATTTTCAGCCTATGTATATCTTTTTGTTTGTTTGTTTGTTTGTTTTTGTTTTTTTTTGAGACAGAGTCTCGCTCTGTCACCCAGGCTGGAGCGCAGTGGTGCGATATTGGCTCAGTGCAAGCTCTGCCTCCCGGGTTCACACCATTTTCCTGCCTCAGCCTCACGAGTAGCTGGGACTACAGGTGCCTGCCACAAGGCCCGGCTAATTTTTTGTATTTTTAGTAGAGACGGGGTTTCACCACATTAGCCAGGATGGTCTCAATCTCCTGACCTCGTGTTCCGCCGACTTTGGCCTCCCAAAGTGCTGGGATTACAGGCATGAGCCACCGTGCCCAGCCACCTATGTGTATCCTTATAAGTGAAGTGTTTTCTTGTAGGCAACAGATAAATGGATCTGGCGTGTTTATCCATTCAGCCAGTCTATAGCTTTTGATTAGAGAATTTAGTCCATTTACATTCAATGTTATTATTGATAAAGACTTACTCATGCCATTTTGTTATTTGTTTTCTTGTTGTTTTATGTTCTTCTTCCCTCCTGTCTTTTTCTAGGGAAGGCATTTTCTCTGGTGATATAATTTAGTTTCTTGCTTTTTATCTTTTGTGTATGTATTGTATGTTTTTTGGTTTGAGGTTACCACGGGGCTTTCAAATCCTATCTTATAACCCATTATTTTGACCAAATAACAACTTCACACCATTTGTATAAACAAGCAAAAAGAAAAATAACAAAAACTCTATGCCTTAATTTCATCCCCTCACTTTTTAACTTTTTGCTGTTTCTATTTATATCTTATTGTACTAACTATATCTTGAAAAGTTGTAGTTACTATTTTTGATTCATTCATTGTTTAGTCTTTCTACTTAGGATAAGAGTAGTTTACACGCCATGTGCATTTAAACAACATTTACAGTGTTATAAAACTGTGTTTCTCTGTGTACTATTACCAGTGAGTTTTGTACCTTCAGGTGATTATTTATTGCTCATTAATGTCCTTTTCTTTCTGATTGAAGCACTTAATTTAACTTTTCTGGTAGGTAGGACAGGACTGGCATTGGTAAAATCCCTCATCTCTTCTTTGTCCAGGGCAGTCTTTATTTCTCCTCCATGTTTGAAGAATATTTTAGCTGGATATAGTATCCCAGAGTGAGAGTTTGGTTTTTTTGTTTTGTTTTGTTTTGTTTTGTTTTTTTCCTTCAGCACTTTAAATATGTCATGCCACTCTCTCTTAGCCTGGAAGGTTTCCACTGAAAAGTCTGTTGCCAGATGTATTGGAACTCTATTGTATGTTATTTGTTTCTTTTCTCTTGCTACTTTTAGAATCCTTTCTTTATCCTTGACCTTGAGGAGTTTGAGTATTGAATGCCTTAAGGTAGTCTTCTTTGGGTTAAATCTGCTTGGTGCTCTATAACCTTCTTGCACATGGATATTTATATCTTCCTCTGTTATACATTTGAACAAACTTTCTATGTTAAATTTATTTGAGTCTCCTCATCATAGCTATTTTGAATTCACTGTCTGAAAGGTCACATATCTCCTTTTCTTCAGGATTTGTCCCTGGTGCCTTATTTAGTTCATTTGGTGAGGTCATGTTTTCCTGAATGGTGTTAATGCTAGTAGATGTTCTTCAGTGTCTGGACATTGAAGAGTTAGGTATTTATTGTAGCCTTCACTGTCAGGGCTTATTTGTAGCCATCCTTCTTGGGAAGGCATTCTAGATATTTAAAAGGACTTGGGTGTTGTCATCTAAGCTGTATTTGCTTTAGGAGGCACTCCAAGCCTAGTAACACTGTGGTTCTTGTAGACTCATAGAGATACCACCTTGATTGTCTTGGACCTGATCTGATAGAATTCTCTAGATACCAGGCAGAGACTTGTATTGTCTTTTCTCACTTTCTCCCGTACATGCAGAGTTTCTCTCTCTTTGTTTTGAGTCACATAAAGCTAGGGGTGGAGTGACACAAGCACCCCTGTGGCCACCACTACTATGACTGCACTGGGTCAGCAGTGACCCTGAAGCCAGCACAGCCTTGGGTCTCACCCAAGGCCTGCTGTAACCACTCCCTGGCTACTGCATATGTTCACTCAAGGCCCTGGGGCTCTACAATCAGCAGTTGGCAAACCCAGCCAGATCTGTGTTCTTCCCTTCAGGTCAGCAAGGTTCTTCAGGCCCTGGGTGGGTCCAGAAGTACCATCTGAGAGTCAGGAACTAGAGCTAAAAACCTTAGAAGTCCACATGGTATTCTATTATATTACAGCTGAGTTGTCACTCAAACCACAAGACACAGTTTTTCCCACTCTTCCCTTCCCTTTCCAAAGGTAGAGGAGCCTCACCCCATTGCCACTGCCACCCTAGGCTATGAGGAGTACTGACAGATTACCGACCATGTTCCCTCAAGGCCTCTTAAGTCGCTTGTCATGAATGCTGCCTGGCCTGGAACTTACCTTTCAGGACAGTGGATTCCCTTCTGGCCCAGGGAAAGTTCAATATGCCATCCAAGAGTAAAGTTCTTGAATTAGGGACCCCAAGAGCCTATCTGGTACTCTCCTTCCCTGTGGCTGTGCTGGTATCTGAAGTCAGCAAGTCTTAGAGGCTCATCCAAGGCCCTTGATGTAGTACTTGGGTACTGCTGCTGCTTATTCACAGCCCAAGGGCTGTTAACAGGGGATAAATGCTGCCAGGACTGGGTCTTTTCCTTTAAGGCGGTGAGTTCCCTCTTCACCCAGGGTGTGTCTAGAAATATCATCTGGGAGCGAAGGCCTAGAACAGGGGCCCCATGACCCTGACCAGTGTCCTATCCTGCTTGGCTGAGCTGGTATCCAACATGCAAGACAAAGTCCTCCCCAGTCTTTCCTCTCTTCAAGTAAAAGGAAGTGGTATCTTTTGGAGCCTCAAGCTATGCCATGTGGGGCTAGGGGAGGAGTGATGCCAGCGCTGCATTGGTTTCCCCAGCTGATATCTCAGTGTGTCAGGTGCAATCCCAGTCCACTGTCTCTGGGCCTAGTTCACCACCAGGACTCACCTAAGAGTTACAGTCCTTATGGCCCAGACTGCCTTTCAAGTTTAGTTGGAGATACAGAGCACTATAGCCTTCAGTGGTGAGGTTTATGGGACCTCAAGCTCAAACCACTGGGATGCACAATTCCCTTTTGGCCAGGGCTGGTTTAAATGCTCCCTCAGTGGGCAGACATCAGCTGAGTTTGGTCCAGGTTTCCTTTCTGCCCTAACAGGACAGCACTGAGTTCAGTGTCTCACAATTGCTCTTTTCTCCCTCCCTCAGTGCCCAGAGATGCTCTGCACACCAGGCAACTGCTGCCAGTGTCGGGGAGGAGTGGTGTCGGTGATTCGGAACTATTTTCTTTTTTCTTTTTGAGATGGAGTCTCGCCCTGTCCCCCAGGCTGGAGTTCAGTGGCCCAATCTCGGCTCACTGCAAGCTCTGCCTCCTGGTTTTCACGCCATTCTCCTGCCTCAGCCTCCCGAGTAGCTGGGACTACAGGCACCCGCCACCACGCCCAGCTAATTTTTTGTATTTTTAGTACAGGCGGGGTTTCACTGTGTTAGTCATGATGGTCTTGATCTCCTGACCTCCTGATCCGCCCACCTTGGCCTCCCAAAGTGCTGGAATTACAGGCGTGAGCCACTGTGCCAGGCCGGAACTATTTTTTTTTTATCTCTTCAGTGCTTCTTTCAGCCATATGAAGTTAAAACCAGGTAATGTAAGTGCTCATTTTATCTTTCATTCTTGTGAAGGTGTTTTTCTCTGTGAAGGTAGTTGTTAACTTGGTATCCTTGCAGGGGGAAGGGCAATCGATGGAGCTTTCCATTCTACCATCTTGCTGTGTCTCTCAGTATTACTTTGTGTGTTTTGCAATTTATATAAACACTGTCATACTTTGTCATCTGAAACATGTTTTTTTTTTCCCCTTCCAATATTACATGTCCAATAAATATCCTTGTTATTACATATCCATCTAGGCCATTCTCCTTAACATCTCTATAGTACTCCATCACACAAACAATGCTTCCTTCCTCTTTGATGGAATTTAGATTATTCATATTTGTAACTGTTATAATTGACTCTAAAATTAGCATTCTTGAACATGTTTCCTGGTGCCCATGTGCAATGATTACTTTAAAATATGTATGTAGAAACAGAATCCTAAATATTTAGTGCTTTGTGTTTTCAATTTTATTAAATATCTTCCTGGTCGTTAATGAGACTGAGCATATTTTCATGTGTTGTTAATCATGCAGGATTCCTTTTATGTCAATGGCCTATTTTACCATTTTGTTTGTGTGATGCTGACTTATTGAGTTGTAGAAATTCTCCATGAAAACACTATTTACAATGTTAGAAGACAGACTGGAAATTTATTTCCTTTTCATCTTTATTGAGATAGACAATAAAAATGGTATATATTCAAGGTGTACTGTGATGTTTTGTTATACATACACATTATGAAGTGATTACCACATCAAGCTAATAAATATATCCATTACTTCACATAGTTACTATTTTTTGGTAGTGAGAATACTTAAGATCTACTCTGTTAGCAAATTACAAGTATATAATATGTTATTATGAACTATAGTCACTGTGCTATACATTAGATCTTCAGAACGTATTCATCTGATAACTGTAAGTTTGTACCTTTTGACCAATGTCTCCCTACTTCTCCCATATTCTCACCCCTGGTAATCATAGTTCTACTGTTTCTACGTATTTGGCTTTTTTGGATTCCACATATAAGTGAGATCATCCCAGCATTACTCACAGTAGCCAAGACATAGAAATAATCTAAGTGTCTATAGACAGATGGATAAAGAAATCATGCTACACACACACACACACACACACACACACAGAGGAATATTATTCAGCCTTGAAAAAGGAGATTCTGCCATTCACAACAATGTGGATGAACCTGATAGACATTATGCTACATAAAGTAAGTCAGGGTGGAAATTTAAATAGTTGATAGTCATTATTGGTAACTTAATTTTGAATCAAAAACTATTTAGCTAACCCTTTTTCAAGCTTCTTGATTAATTTACTTAAAAATATAATAAGCTTGAAAGAAAACTATTTTAAAAACTCCTTCCACTTGGAGCTGTTGATCTTTAAGAAATCAGACCTTTCTAAATATTGTTCAACCAAAACCAAATTATTGAATAGAAGAATAAGGCTGGGAAAGGTGTGGTGGCTCACACCTGTAATCCCAACACTTTGGGAGGCCAAGACGGGTGGATCACAAGATCAGGAGTTTGAGACCAGCCTGGCCAACATAGTGAAACCCCGTCTCTACTAAAAATACAAAACATTAGCTGGGCGTGGTGGCAGGCACCTGTAATCCAGCTATTCGGGAAGCTGAGGCAGAAGAATCACTTGAACCCAGGATGGGGAGGTTGCAGTGAGCTGAGGTCATGCCATTGCACTCCAGCCCAGACAACAGTGCGAGACTCCATCTCAAAAAACAAAACAAAAAAAAAAAAAAAAAGAAGAAGAAGAAGAAGAAAAAGAAGAAGAAGACTAAGGCTGGTACAAGACTATAGTTGTCATTCCTAACAAGGTTTTAAAATGATTATTTTATAATTATATAAATAAAAGTCCTAAAGTTCAACATATACATTTATGCTAATGTAATCTTCATTGACATTCTCTTACATATTTACACTTCATACTGAATTTTATTTGAATAACATGTCTTCCTCTAATTTAAACCTCTTGCTTAACAGACAGGGAAACACAATCCCAAGGATTTACTTGACTTGCCTAAGATCACAGAGTTAGTCAAATCAACTTGCCTGATAAAATAAAAATATTAAATTTATTTGTAGGACATAAGTGTTTCTAAAGTTTTCTCCTTCATTGTTTAGTGTTTTTAATAACCTCAGCATTACAAACACTGAAGTGAAATGATAAGGTCTGAAGTGGAAAATCTGGTTTACGATCATGGGTATGTACAGTTATTTAACTGCCAACAAAATAGATTTGTGGAAGTCATTAAGGTTTTGTGGCAAGAAATATGGAGAAGAAAATGAGGAGACTGGCAATGTCTCCTTATTTTCTTCTCCGTATAAGATTCTATTTTTATTTGAGCTTTGAAACAGTGGAATCAATCACCTTTCCTTTCCCTCTAGATTCTGAACAAACTGAGAATTACATACAGGAAACAGACGAGAATCAAAATATCAACTTAATTATTAATAAATATGGACCAGAGAAGGCAACTTGGATATAAGACCCCAAACTGTGCCTCCAAGAACTTACCCCTCCTCAGTCACAGCTGTCTGTAGGGCACAGAATCTCTGCTCCAGGGAGCTTCTCCACAGCAGCAAAAAAAGGAGAATACAGACTACTGGTAGACATGCTGATCCCAGAGCAAGACCAAGCAAGACACCAGGCAGTGCTCACACACTAAGACTTTCCCCATCTTCCTCCTGTGGGGAGATAGAATAAATGAACAGAGGAATGTATCCACCATTTCTCTTCTGAAAAATAGTACTGAAGATCTCTCATGTTAAGGTTAGTGACAGAGGGTGTTCTTTTATTAGTTGAAAGCAGAAAAGCAATGTAGCAAGAAAGCAATGACACACTTCAAACTGTAGTCTGAAGGGATTGGTGGAAAGACAATTCACAATGCTAACGCAGTGCTAAAGGAGAGAAACAAGGGGCAGTGATGCAGCCTGAACCTCACAAGAGCAGGTTGTATGTTGACATCTCTAAGGCCTAAGCAGCAAGGGGAAGCAGAGGGCATTGTTGTTGCCAGAACATGGCAATAGCTGTGGCTTTAGGAGAGAAGAACAAGCAACTGTCAGACCATGGCCAGAGAGGGAAGGAACCAGGAGAACAAATACTCCAAGCTCTCTCTACTCATCGTTGATTATCCTGCCAGTATCACCCATCCACCACTAGCAACACCACCACCATCACAATCAAGGAGAGCATGGTTGATGTGGTCCAGAGAAGCCAGTCTCCCAGAGTGGAAGGCAGGGTGGAGAGTGGTAAAAGTTACATCCAACCCAGCCCCCAACACATATGAATACATCAACTTGCAAAAGGGAACTTATACAACAGCTAGATTACATCATAGCTACCTGTCTTCAGTGCTCAACTGGCAAGGGAAAATTGTGTTTCAGATCTTTGGACACCAATGGGAAGAGTAATCAGATTGATTAATTACAAGAAACAACTTATTGACAGAGTTTTCTAAAGTATTAATTTAAGTGTGGACAAGTGTTTCTAATTAACTTTTATCACCTAACACTAAGTATCATCTGATGCAGTTACATGAGTGTTAGAAAATTCATGAAATAGTCATGGAGAGAGACACATTATTTCAATGCAAATGACACTAGATAAAAGTGGTATAGGGAACGTCTGTCTATTACACATATATGTGTGTATAAAAACGAAAGTCTCTGAGAAAAAAATTAACTTTGATGCCTGGGAAAAGAAGGAAGAACATGGAAGCAGCAGTGGGGGACACTTTAAACATCCAGAGTTTTCTTCTAAACTTGATATCACTTGGACCCAGCTTAGTTTTCTTCCCAAAAAGTGTCAAGTCAAGCACTAAGGCTTGGATTCCATTGTCATTTTACCTCCCAGAGGTGTTTGGCTAAAAACTAGACTTCTGCCAATATTTTGTCAACATTTGAAATCTTCCTCTTCAGGTAAGTCACCGTTTAGAAAACCCCAACAGATGTTTTCTAAAAGAGGAAAACTTTTCCCCAACAGATTAAAAATAATGGGGAATGTAATTATTCTTTCTTTTAGGCAATGTCTATGCAAACCCAAGTCCAAGGAAAGCATGGACCATTCCCATCATTTACCCTGACAATCATGGTCTACCCATGGATCACAAGAGCATCAACCAGAGAAGCTGCTGGATGGCTGCAATACCTCTTTTCATGGTCTCCCAACTGTCTCTGCATGTACACCATTTGTTTCATTGCGTATGTATGTGTGTGTGCGTGTGTGTGTGTGTGTTTTTTTCTAAAAGACAAATTTAGAGTGTATTCATTTTGGAACGTCTGAGTTGTGCTTCCGGCAGTTCTAATTCAGTAGTCTTTTTTTTTTTTTTTTTTTTCAGGCATTGTGTATTTTTTTACTCTCTGAAAGGACGTTCAGTGCTTTATGAAGTTGCACAATAAAATTTGAGTTGAGAATTTCAAAACGTAGATTTAGATAAAACAACAACAACAACAACAAATGCCTGTGGTCTTAAGGATCACTGTCATCCATTCAACAAAATTGTACTGTTTCTGCAATATGCTAGGCATAGAGTATATCGAGGAGAGATGCACAGATGTAACACAGAACCAGTCTACCAGGAGAGATAAACAGGTTTAAATAAACAAAATACACACTGTTAAGCATTATGTGTAGACCCTGCCAGGTGCCTAACTATTTTTAATATGCTTTTTCTTTCTTGCTGGTAGACTCTCAATTTTAATTAATGTAGCAATGCAACCAGCTAAAAATGCTTGATTTCCCAGACTCCTGTGCCTACAGGTGTGTGCAATAGATAAATGAGATTAAAGCAGAAGATCATTGCCTTCTGAACAGAGGCAAAATCTTTCTAGGATATATTCCTTAGCTCCTTGCCCCTTTGCTCTTCTCCCATCTTCCCAAGAATGTGGATAAGAGTCAAGAAGTACAGCAGCCATTGTGCAACTGCAGGGAAGAAAGCATGAGAAAAAAATCCTAAATCTAAGGACACTAGAGTAAAACTATGGAAAAAGATAGAATTCTTAATGATATCAATCAGTAACCCAGCATGGCCTCTACAGAATTTTTATTGCATAAGACAAATAAACTGCAATCTGTTTACGCCACTACTAACTGATACTGGCTGTGATATAAGAATGCTTCATTTCCTATAAAGCAAAAAGAGAGGAAGCAGAGAGAAATTTTCACAAGAGACGCTGGCATTTAAAATTTGAGCATCCTCTAGGTGGAAGGAAGGAGGAGACAGCAGTTTAAAGGCTAATGGGAACTAGAATCAATATGTTTGCACCCACATTGAGTTTCAACAATATAGAAAACTACACTGTGCACATAGGGGCAAGTTTAATTTCTCTCTATCTGTTTTCTCATCAATAGTAGAGTAGTTATTGTACTACTTTATAGCATAGTTGTAAATGTAAAAGAGTGATCACTAGTAAAGCTACTACTGAAGCAATGCTGGGCACCTCATATGGCAGATGTGAATGGAATACAGGAGATTCGGCTGCTTCCTCACAGCTACCCTCCCAATGGCAGCTGTACTTTGTGCATACTGGCTGCTTGTTATCAGATTTTTCTAGATGGATCTGCATTATCTATTAATTCATTTAGGATTAAGCAGAGCTAATTTTTTTAAGTCCTTCCCTCAGGAATTGATCGAGGAATATGCAGGTTGCAGTTTGTGCAGTCATCAGAAATAGCCCATAGATGGATGCCTGAATACACCTGGTTTCCATTTCTGTGACTATTTATCAATGCATGTACTTTTCCTCTGTCACCACCATTCTGTTACCAGACAATGTCTGCTGGATTGCTCACTCCTTATTCAGTTATTTTCTCTACTTGACCAAATGTGTTCCTAACCCACTAAGGCTTCTGACTTCCCCCTAAGACGGCTTCACTCATGTGACTTTGTTTCTAAATGTACCTGATACTTTGTTTTTATTCAGGTATGATGAGGCCAACAGTGGAGGAGGCAATTGCATTAAGAAGAATAGTTTGTTACAGCTCCCAAGAGGAGAGGGATCCCATGTGCAAAGGTTAATTTCGTGTATCAACTTCACTGGGCCACAGTATGCTGAGATAGCCGATTAAACCTTCTTTCTGGTGTGTCTGTGAGGGTGTTTCTGGAAGAGATGAGCATTTGAATCGGTGAACTCAGTAAAGCAGATGGCCCTCTCCAGTGTGGGTGGGCCTCATCCAATCTGTTGTGTGCCTGAATAGAACAAAAAGGAGGAGAAGGTAGAATTCGTGCTCCCTCTGCTGACTACTTGAGCTGGGACATCAATCATCTCCTGCCCCCAGAGCTCCTGGTTCTCAGGCCTTCAGACTCAAACTGGAACCTACACAGTTGGCCTCTGGCCCCGAAGCTTCCACATTACATCATCAGCTTCTCTTTGTGTCAAGTTTGCAGACAGCAGATTGCGGAACTCCTCGGTCTCTATAAATGTGCGAGCTAATATTGGTTCCGAGGCAGGAGAACAGGGCCTGGAGGCAGGGAACTTAAGAACTTCCCAGTACTAAATCAAATGGAAACACTTCAGCTATGAAAAGAAATATCCTCTTTGTTTACATAGGTCTTATACTGAGTAAATGATTTTGTAACTTTATTTCATTCTCTTCATTTACATACGGTGTACACTGAGTAAGTGACTTTCACTTTAGCCTCTTCATTTACATAGGGTATACACCAAGTACCCAATGGAAGCCGTATTTAAGCCCCAGGAGATTCTATAACTGGGGCCCTTCAGCCGCTTGCTAGGGCCCCTTCCCGTCCTGTGGAGTGTGCTTTCATTTTCAATAAATCTCCGCTTTTGTTGCTCCATTCTTTCCTTGCTGTGTGTTTTATCCAATTCTTTACTCAAAAAACCAAGAATCTGGACACCCTCAATGGGTAACAGTTCTGTTTCTCCGGAGAACACTTACTAATGCACCACACCATGCAGAGCCACACAGGGAAGCACCAGGCTCAGTCATGAGGCAGAAGGAGCAAGGGGAAAGCCTTGGTGGTGGTTTTCCTGGGCAGGGATGAGTGAGGCAGAGTAAGCTGTTTAGGCTTAGCAGTTTGAGTCATTTTGGAGAGCTCCATAGGGGTAGTCCCTAGTTGCCTGGTACCTTGCCCTGGGATGATTAAGACAGGGGAATATTGTCGCCTGGAGTAGAGAAGCCAGATAGAGGAGGTAGTAGGGAGTGTGGGCTCTGGATTGGTTGGTTTGCATATCAAAAGTTTGTTCACAGGTAAATCCTTTTACTATCTGTGGGAACTAGTTAGCCTTGAGGTCAGTGAGGCTTCAACATGTCAAAGCATCCTAAAATACAGATTTGGGCCCTGGTTTGTTGTTTTTTGGTTCATGGTATTTCAACTACGTCTATTTTTAATTTTCTTCTGTGCTATGTGAATGTCCAGTTTTAATAATCTTACACACACACACACACAAAAAAAAAACGCAGACTATACATTGCTAAAAACATATGTTATTCAAAATAAAAGTATTCAAGTGTTCAGATTGTTTTGGCTGGACTCTTTGGGAATCTTTAGTTTCCAGGTACCTGCTGTCATTTTTCACTCTCCCAGACATGAGAAAACGGATGCTTCATCAGTTAAGACTTTGAATAATGAGATACTCCACAGTTTACATTTAAGCAAGAATAACTGTAGTGCCTACACAGTTACTACAACTAGTACAATACATAAAATTATTCTGTATCATACTCCACATGCAAATACTGATCATCTTACCATCTCACTCAAAATAACGTCTTATAAAAATATATATTTTTATATATACACATACATGGTATATTTATATTTATATATACATACATGGTATATATATAAATATATATGGTATATATAAAAATATACATAAATATTTTTAAAGATGTTGTTATTATATGTACACACATTCTAAGCGACACGTATTTTTTCTCCCCATATATATGTATATGGTCTCTTAAAATGTATGTGTATATATGGGGAGAAGAAAACATATATATATACACACACACAACTATAGAAAATCCTAAGAGACAAGAGACAATGGAGTGTTTTTCCAATGAAATTCTATAATTTTTTTCAAATGTCATCTAACCTTCTTTTTCTCTAGACTTGTAAACACTCTTTGAATAGGAACTATATCTAACTTAATCATTCTCCATTTCTAGCACCTAACTCTAGACTGTCACATGGTAGAAGCTCAATAAATATTTGTTGAAATAATGAATAATGAAGAACTTAATGCACATAATATGACATACAAACATGGGCATATTTTCAGTCTGTAGGAAAAAAAATTCTGTGGAATTCTTCTGCTAAAGTAAGTCCCTACGGCTCACTTCTCCATTTCTTGCAGGCATAGGAAGGTATGTCAAGAACAGTCACATTAACCTCTAGAGTACTACAGAAATCTCTGCTCCTAAATTTTTCCTACCAGCCCTCCAGCCAAACTCTCAAATTAAAGACTGATATTTATTTGAACTTGCACTTCTATAACTCAGTAGAGTTTGTAAACCTCTGTTAGTACATGGTACCATTTAATATTCACAACTACCGGAGATATGATTAGGATGAGCCCATGATCCCATCATCTCAGATGTTTACACAATCATGGCCTCAGAGATTCGGTAGTTTAAAAGGGAAAAAACAAATCAAATCACTTGAAGTGAGTGGGAATTTGAGCCATGGCACTGGGCACTTCATTAGGCTACTGTACTTAGAAATGTACAATCTCAAAGACACGAGAGGTAGCTCAAATTATCCTGTCCACCTATATTTTACATAAAAAAGAAATACTTTGCTTTAAAGGTTAAATAACAAACCCAAACAGCCAGCAAACACCGGGGCAATGATTCAAGTTCCAATGGCCTCTTTGCTTCCAGCCTGTCTGCTTAAAAGGGATCCGTTTGAATGTTAACGTAATAACAAAATTGCTAAACTGAAGTTCTTTGAAGTCATTGACCTAAGGAATGAGTTATTTTGTGACTTCACTGTCTGTATCTTTCTCATGTTAGGGGATTCCCTACAGTCCCATGCACTTAGCTTTCCACTCCTCTCCATATATATACACACACACACACATATATATACACACATATGTGTATATATGTATATATGTGTGTGTATATATATAATTATTTCTTTTTTTCTTTGTTTTTTCTTTTTTCTTTCTTTCTTTTTTTTTTTTTTGAGAAGGAGTCTTGCTCTGGTGCCCAGGATGGAGTGCAGTGCTGTGATCTCGGCTCACTGCAACCTCAGCCTCCTGGGGTCAAGCAATTCTCCTGTCTCAGCCTGAAGAGTAGCTGGGACTAGAGACGTGGACCACCACGCCTGGCTAATTTTTGTATTTTTAGTAGAGACGGGGATGCACCATGTTGGCCAGGATGGTCTCAAACTCCTGACCTCAAATGATCCACCTGCCTCAGCCTCCCAAAGTGCTGGGATTACAGGCATGAGCCACCACGCCTGGCCAACATGGTGCATCCCCTGGCCCCACTCCTCTCCATATATTTTGAAGAGCAATCTAATAAGTCTATTTACTTCCAGGCATTGGGGTACTGGAAAATGTTTTGAAACTGACTTTCCAGCAATAAAAGTCCTGCTCTGTAGCATTTGCCAATTTCTGTGATGTTGACACTCCCCCCATTGCCAGTTTTAAGGATGACTGTCTTTAACAATGAGATTACAAAAATCCTGCATAATTAACAATCAGTGACTGATTGTTAAAGACAGCCATCCTTAAAATCAAATCAAAAAGGGCAATAAATTAAGCTTTATCAGTCAAATCCCTGAACAGATCTTGAATGCTTGCATGAAAGATTCCGTCAAATCACTGGTGAAGTTTAATTTATTGCCCTTTCTGAAAGGCATTTGTAGTTACAAAGCCAATGCTATTCAAAGTATGGTGCCACTGGGAGCATCCCATTACCTGAAAGCAGACTGGAAATGTAACTTCTTGGCCCCCACTCTAAACTTACTGAATCAAAATCTCTGGCAGTGGGGCTCAGCACTCTCTATTTCAAAGAGTATCCAAGTTATTCTCGTGCATGCTACAATTTGAGCTCTGTACTGAAGGCTTTCACAATATCTAAGCATATAGTTGGTATCTGTATTAGCTGCTAGGACTACCATAACAAAGTTGTTAGGGGTACCATAAGAAAGTGCCCAGACTGGGTGGCTTAAACAACAGAAATGTATTGCCTTGCAGTTCTGGAGGCTAGAATTCCATGAGCAAGGTGTCAATAGGGTTCCTTTCATTCTGAGATCTTTCCTTGGCTTATAAGTGGCCCTCTTCTCCCTTTGTCTGAGCGTGGTCTTTCCTCTGTGTGTGTCTGTATCCTAATGTCCTCTTCTTATAAGGACAACAGTCATTTTGGATTAGGGCCCATCCAAATGACCTCATGTAACCTTAACTACCTCTTTAATGATTCTAGATCCAGTCACATTCTTAAGTACCAGGGGTTGGGACTTCAGCATTTGAATTTTGGAGGAACACAATTTAGCTTATAACAGTATCTAATAAACATTTGTTATATAAATTAATAAACATAAGATGGGAAAGAAAAACAGAACTGATTTGTTGAAAGGCAAGTACCCGCCCACTAATTACTTCTGGATATGGAATTTATCTAGTGAGTTAGTCAGCTGGGAATGGTAGCTATCAAATTCATTCAGTAGTTATATGAAAAAATGCTCACAAATATGTGATTTTAGTGTGTATTAACTAATCTGTTTGCTATTATTATGAAGTCTAGAGTTAAATACATTACTTGGAGATACCTGCCTGGGCAGACCTAATATATGTTTGATGTAATCATCTCAGTGCCCAAATTCAGCAGACCAGGTAAATCAGCTCCATTACAAAATGTGGGTGAAAGACAGCCTCTCTCTTCCGTGTCCTTCCTTCTGCAATGTTAGACGTTATAAGCTGTTTTACAGTTCATAATATTGAGTAATGGTTTACAGATCCATCTATTACCCATACACACAAATATGTAAAATAAACGTGGGAATGTAATATATTCTCTCTTTTTTGATATAATGATGTGTGCTATTTGGGGTCACCCAATTATTAAACACTAATTTGAGGGTATTTAATAATTCTACTCTGTCAAATTCATTGAAATGTGTCCAACATGAGCATCTGGATGCTTATCTTAAATGAAACAATACTTTAAGCTTATAAATAGTATTCTCTCAGAAATCTCACATTCTGAAACTGTTTGTGATAAAACTATATTCTTGGAGTTTTCTAGTATATTCTTAAAGATTTTTGTTGTGAACTTTTTTTTTTTTTTTGGGATGGAGTCTCACTCTGTTACCCAGGCTGGTGCAGTGGTGTGATCTCTGCTCACTGCAACCTCTGCATCCCAGGTTCAAGTGATTCTCCTGCCTCAGCCTCTTGAGCAGCTGGGACTACAGGTGCATGCCACCATACCCAGCTAATTTTTGTATTTTCAGTAGAGATGGGGTTTCCCTATGTTGGCCAGGTTTACCTCTAACTCCTGACCACAGGTGATCTGCCCGTCTCGGCCTCCCAAAGTGCTGGGATTACAGGCGTGAGCCACCGTGCCCAGCCGTGAGCATCTCTTGAATGTTTGCATGAAAGATTTAGAATCACCCTTAATCTTTCTGCCATTCATATCTATATTTTATACATGAAGGACGGCAAGTGTGAAAATAATAATTAGTTTTTAAAAATTAAGTTACAAGTGGTAAATATTATTCTAGGGTCTCAAAATTTGTCAGATGGCTTCAAAGGGAAAAACAACATATCATCATTAGCAAACCCCCAGGCAGAAGCTAACATATCGCCTTCAATTAAATGTAATGGATCACATGTTCTTTGTAACTGGATGTGACAGAGAGTTCCTATGGCATATCAACCCAAAACTATTCAAATGCTCTGTGCAATGCAACTTGCCTTTCTGAATTTAGAGCAACAAGTTTCCTCAAACAAGAAGGATAAAAGACTTTCTGATTCTCCCTAGGAATTTCTGAAAAAGAACTGCATCATCCCAGAGGTGAAAGGGATATGGTTGTTCATGTGGCTCCATTTTCTACTTACATGGGAATTCCCTCTACACTGTCCCTAACAAGCTGTCACCAGACTTTGCTTGCGCACTTCCTATGACAATGCATTTGTTTTCTTGGCAGGATCTCATTGGTCCTATTCCACACTCTAGAACTGCACTAAGTTGCTGACTCGCGCACAAATTAAAAAGCAAATATTTGAATTCCACTTTCAAAATATTTTACATCTTCTTTTCTTCTGAATAAAAACAAATCTCCAAATATTCCTCAAATAACTTTTTAATGCCTCTTTAGTCTCAATAAAGACACATTTGTTATGCAGCCATTTAAAAATTAGAATAAGAAAAATAAAAAATATTTCTTTCCTTGAAACTATGCTTTCTCCAGCTATTGTCTTGGTTATCTTCTTAAATAACATCAAGTTTCTGGAAATGTGCATTGTATGCTTATTTCTACTTCCCACTTTCCATTAACTCTGGACATAATTGGGCTCTCATCCCTGCAACACCACTAAAACTACTATTCTCAGTTGTATTGCTCCACCTTTCTAAAACTTCTAAACACTCCTGATCACGCTTTCCTTTTTAAAACTCCTTTTCTCCTGTTTCCTTGGACTCATTCTTTACCAATTCTCAGCCATCTCTCTGGTCAACCAATTACAATCTTCTTGGACTTATCTTGCTTGTTCACGCCTTGATACTTATCCAACTTTTTCTCCCCTATTTTCTTCTCAGTTCTAAGGGGACAGAAAGACTTCATGATGTCTGTGAAACCCCTTAAATTGTCTTCAAAATTTTGCATGTATATGTGCATATTCTTAGGACTAAGAATATTTACTGACTACTCAAAGGCTTCTTGAACTGTGAAATGAAGCTCTACATTGCTCCTGGGATAATCTCATCCACTCTTATGATATCAGCTACCTTCTGAATACCATCACAAGGCAACTCTACTGATGCCTCTCAAGTGCCTCAAATACAACACAAAAGCAAATCAGTATTTTATCACCACCATTAAATTTGTCTCTCATACAATATCTGCTATCTTTGTGAATTCCACCACTACTCATCTAGTTTTCCAAAATTTCAAACAAGGACTGATCCATATCTCCCACTCTTACTCTCCATATCCAAGCAGATGAAGTCTTCTCAATTTGACCCCTTTAACATCTTCGGAATTCATCTCCTTTTCATCCTTACAACTGCCTTATTTCATGGTGACATCATTTCTCCAGTCAATTAGTTTAACAGATTTCTAATTGGTCTCCCTGTCTCAAAAATTGTTCCTCTCCAATTATTTTCTAAATTTCTGCTACATGTTTTATGCCAAAGTCAAAATCTGATCGAGACACTTAACTATTTAAAGCTCAATTCAGATCCAGACACTTAATTATTCGCTTTTTACTTTCCAAGGATTTTGAGGATAAAATCCATACCTTTTAGGACAATATGCAATGCTCTTCATTGCTTCTGCCTGAGTGTTCAGCTCATCTCTTGCCACTCTCATATTCCTGCCTGTTGTATGCCTCCATCTGCTGTCCTTACTCCCAGTACTCCCTATGGCTCTCCTCATCCCCACTCACATGGCTAACTCCTACATATTCTTCAAAACTCAGCTCAGATATCACATTGTCCATTCCTTTATTCATTCATTTAATAAATATTTATTAGGTGCAATCTCTTTGCTAGACATCATGCAGGTCCTGAAGACATAGAATGAGTAACACGGACATGATCTCTGCCCTCCTAGAATTTACCTTCTAGCTGGAAAAGCATTGATATCTATAACATTAAACCAATAACTACATAAGTGTTTTATTAAAACTACAATAAGTAATTTTAGGAGTAAGCATAAGGCATATTGAGAATATGAATATGGTCCTGATCTAGACTAGGATACAAGGAAAGTTTTCCTGTGGAAATTATATTTAAGCTGAGACTTGAAAGATTTATGGATATTTCTGGGTGAAGGAGAGAAGGGATTCAAGGTAAAGGGAACAGCATGTGCACTGCACAGAGGTCCTGAAGCAAAAACATTCATGTCGTATTGGAGAACCTAAAAGAGGGCGAGTGTAGCTTTGGCTCAAAGTACAAGATATAGCATGACGCCAGTTGAGCCCAGAAACATAGGAAAGGGTCAGGTTATACTGAGATATTAGAATATCGTCAATGATTTAAGTCTTATGCTAAGAACATCAAGTAGCCCCCAACAGGCTTTAAATGAGCAAGGGATATGATTTGATATGATTTTATATCACTCTGACTTTTGTTCACAGAGTGGATGGGCTGAGTATAAGATGAGATGCAGTGAAAGCTTTCAAGAAATTTGTGCAATACAGATGGTGCCTGACTCATGATGGTTCAACTTACTATTTTTCAGCTTTACGATAGTGTGAAAGTGATACACGTTCAGTAGAAACCATACTTCGACTATCCATACAACCATTCTGTTTTTCACTTTCAGTACAGTATTTGATAAGTTGCATGAGATATTCAACACTTTATTATAAAGTAGGGTTTATGTTAAAGGATTTTGCCCAACTGTGGGCTGGGCAATTTAAGGTAGGATAGGCTAAGCTATGATATTTGGCAGGGTAAGTGTATTAAATGCATTTTCAACTCATCATATTTTCAACTTACAATGGGTTTATCAGGATGTAACCTCATTGCACATCAAGGAGCATCTGTAGTTCATTCAGGCAAGGTGTAATGGAGGGCTTATTGATGTTGCAGTTAGAAAGCAAAAAAGTACAAATGTCTTTTGGAAGGTAAAGCTAACAGGACTTGATGAAGGACTTATGTGGCAGTTAAAAGGAAAGAATATTAAGGGTGACACCTATGTTTCTAGCTTATACAAACCAATAGACAATTACGGCATTTATTCATATAAAGAAGACCCTAAGAGGAGCAAGTTTCAGGGACACACATGAAAGCAGTTTCCAGTATGTTAAGCTCAGAGATGATTTTAAGTGAGCAAACCTGGAAGGGAAAAATAGTAATATCAAAGTTAAAGACATTCAATTAGGAGTCATCATCTGGGGGGTAATTAAATTCATAGGTGCAATATTTTTATTATTATTATAAAATAATAAATAACAATAAAATTAGTAACAATAGCTAATACTTATCAAGATTTTACTACATGCTTATCACTTTCTTAACGCTTAGCAGTTATTAATTCATCAGATTCTCACAAAACCTTATATGACGGGTGTGACTCTTATCCCTGTTGTACAAGTGAGAAATAGGAAGCTCACAGAGACTGAGTGAATTGACTCAAGTCAACTCATATAGAGAATTAAGTGACAGAATGGCAATGTTGCTCCAAAGACCAAACTCATAAACACTAAGCTAATTATGACATATGAAAGACACTCAAGAAGTATTTTCTGAATGGCTGAAGTAATGTTGCTTTCAAATCACTCACCATCCTGGTTTACACACTCTCACAATCATGTAGTAGTCTCCAATCATGGTATCTGTGATCAAATTAAGCCGCTAAGTTTTTCCAGTGAATTATTGCCAAACTTGGTCTCACCCTCCTGTACTTACCTAATTATAAATTTAACCTCTAAGAACAAGTTCGTAATGAGGACTGTTCAGTGTTCTTGCCTTGCTTTCGCCTGCTGCCAAATAATCAAGTTCACTTTGATTCCACATTAAAGGGGACCCAATCCATGCACCCTTTTTACTCTTTCCTGGTTCTGATTCAACTACCATGGAATTCGATTAAAAAATTCACACAAGGAGAAATTTAAATAGCACTTTTATTTCTGATAATACGTTGCAGATGTGGCTTACTTATGAAACAACATTATCAGGATATACATTCTGATAATGAACCCCAGAATGACACAGACTTAGCTGACCCATTGTAGGCAGCATTAGACAATGAGTAGCCTCCCTGCAAAGAAGACTTCCCCTTTAAAACTTACAGCATATACTCCACGGAATACTATGCTTCCATAAAAAGGAAGGAGATCATGTCCTTTGCAGGGACATGGATGGAGCTGGAAGCCATTATCCTCAGCAAACTAACACAGGAACAGAAAACCAAACACCACATGTTCTCACTTATAAGTGGGAGCTGAACAATGAGAACACATGGACACAAGGAGGGGAACAACACATGCTGGGACCTGTTGGAGGGGCAGGGGGATGGGGAGCATCAGGATAAATAGCTAATGTATGCTGGGCTTAATACCCAGGTGATGGGCTGATAGGTGCACCAAACCACCATGGTACACATTTACTTATGTAACAAACCTGCGCATCCCGCACATGTATCCTAGAATGTAAGATAAAACAAAATTAAATTTTAAAGAAAATAAAACACCTTACAGCATGGAGAAGGAGAGTTGAATGCATCCCTCTTACAGGTATCTGAGTTCCTAAAGGAAGAGGGAGGATGGAGTGATACCACTCCTACCTAGGTCCTGTCCCAAACTTAACAATCAGGAGCCTTGCTCCAGCTCCACAGAAAGAGGTCAGTAGTTAAGGAAACAAACAAACAAACAAACAAAAAAACACTAGAGTGTTACAAAAATTGATGTCCCTCTTGATAGAAGATGTGTAAATGTAAAAATGAATTATATTTATCCACAAATGTATAAACGATAATTACTCAGTCTCTCTCATAGGATTGCTGTGATAATTAAACGACAGGATGAAAGTAAAACATATTTGAGAAAGATAGGTGAGTTTGAGTCCCACCTCTGCAAGCAAATGACTGTGCAAACTTGGGCAAGTTGCTTAACTTCTCAACTTACTCATCTATCAAATAATATTCAGCTCAGAGTGTTTACGAGGTTTATCAAAATAGCATGTGTGACATTTGATATACAACGCTTGCAATATGGGAAGCCTGGAAGAGTCATAGAGGTAGTAATGGCAGTAGTAGTTATTATTACTATAAAGAAAAGTATTCACCATATCGAAGTAAAGCTTTCAAAGAGCATAAAAACACTAGTGAAGGCATTTTGCTCATCTGTAACTTGCTATTTACACTCAATACATAAAAACAAAGGTCTACCTCATCCTTCAATATTCCAGTTGAATGGTGATATTATAATTTATAAATTCCCTACAGAGCCTCATTTATTTTTCTTTTTTTTAAATTTATTTATTATTATTATACTGTAAGTTGTAGGGTACATGTGCATAGGGTGCAGGTTTGTTACATATGTATACTTGTGCCTTGTTGGTGTGCTGCACCCATCAACTCGTCATTTACATCAGGTATAACTCCCAATGCAATCCCTCCCCCCTCCCCCCTCCCCATGATAGGCCCCGGTGTGTGATGTTCCCCTTCCTGAGTCCAAGTGATCTCATTGTTCAGTTCCCACCTATGAGTGAGAACATGTGGTGTTTGGTTTTCTGTTCTTGTGATAGTTTGCTAAGAATGATGGATTCCAGCTGCATCCATGTCCCTACAAAGGACACAAACTCATCCTTTTTTATGGCTGCATAGTATTCCATGGTGTATATATGCCACATTTTCTTAATCCAATCTGTCACTGATGGACATTTGGGTTGATTCCAAGTCTTTGCTATTGTGAATAGTGCTGCAATAAACATACGTGTGCATGTGTCTTTATAGCAGCATAATTTATAATCCTTTGGGTATATACCCAGTAATGGGATGGCTGGGTCATATGGTACATCTAGTTCTAGATCCTTGAGGAATCGCCATATTGTTTTCCATAATGGTTGAACTAGTTTACAATCCCACCAACAGTGTAAAAGTGTTCCTATTTCTCCACATCCTCTCCAGCACCTGTTGTTTCCTGACTTTTGAATGATCGCCATTCTAACTGGTGTGAGATGGTATCTCATTGTGGTTTTGATTTGCATTTCTCTGATGGCCAGTGATGATGAGCATTTTTTCATGTGTTTGTTGGCTGTATGAATGTCTTCTTTTGAGAAATGTCTATTCATATCCTTTGCCCACTTTTTGATGGGGTTGTTTGTTTTTTTCTTGTAAATTTGTTGGAGTTCTTTGTAGGTTCTGGATATTAGCCCTTTGTCAGATGAGTAGATTGCAAAAATTTTCTCCCATTCTGTAGGTTGCCTGTTCACTCTGATGGTAGTTTCTTTTGCTGTGCAGAAGCTCTTTAGTTTAATGAGATCCCATTTGTCAATTTTGGCTTTTGCTGCCGTTGCTTTTGGTGTTTTAGACATGAAGTCTTTGCCCATGCCTATGTCCTGAATGGTACTACCTAGGTTTTCCTCTAGGATTTTTATGGTATTAGGTCTAACATTTAAGTCTCTAATCCATCTTGAATTAATTTTCGTATAAGGAGTAAGGAAAGGATCCAGTTTCAGCTTTCTACTTATGGCTAGCCAATTTTCCCAGCACCATTTATTAAATAGGGAATCCTTTCCCCATTTCTTGTTTCTCTCAGGTTTGTCAAAGATCAGATGGCTGTAGATGTGTGGTATTATTTCTGAGGACTCTGTTCTGTTCCATTGGTCTATATCTCTGTTTTGGTACCAGTACCATGCTGTTTTGGTTACTGTAGCCTTGTAGTATAGTTTGAAGTCAGGTAGCGTGATGCCTCCAGCTTTGTTCTTTTGACTTAGGATTGTCTTGGAGATGCGGGCTCTTTTTTGGTTCCATATGAACTTTAAAGCAGTTTTTTCCAATTCTGTGAAGAAACTCATTGGTAGCTTGATGGGGATGGCATTGAATCTATAAATTACCTTGGGCAGTATGGCCATTTTCATGATATTGATTCTTCCTATCCATGAGCATGGTATGTTCTTCCATTTGTTTGTGTCCTCTTTTATTTCACTGAGCAGTGGTTTGTAGTTCTCCTTGAAGAGGTCCTTTACATCCCTTGTAAGTTGGATTCCTAGGTATTTGATTCTCTTTGAAGCAATTGTGAATGGAAGTTCATTCATGATTTGGCTCTCTGTTTGTCTGTTACTAGTGTATAAGAATGCTTGTGATTTTTGCACATTAATTTTGTATCCTGAGACTTTGCTGAAGTTGCTTATCAGCTTAAGGAGATTTTGGGCTGAGACAATGGGGTTTTCTAAATATACAATCATGTCATCTGCAAAGAGGGACAATTTGACTTCTTCTTTTCCTAACTGAATACCCTTGATTTCTTTCTCTTGCCTGATTGCCCTAGCCAGAACTTCCAACACTATGTTGAATAGGAGTGGTGAGAGAGGGCATCCCTGTCTTGTGCCAGTTTTCAAAGGGAATTTTTCCAGTTTTTGCCCATTCAGTATGATATTGGCTGTGGGTTTGTCATAAATTGCTCTTATTATTTTGAGGTACGTTCCATCAATACCGAATTTATTGAGAGTTTTTAGCATGAAGGGCTGTTGAATTTTGTCAAAAGCCTTTTCTGCATCTATTGAAATAATCATGTGGTTCTTGTCTTTGGTTCTGTTTATATGCTGGATTATGTTTATTGATTTGCGAATGTTGAACCAGCCTTGCATCCCAGGGATGAAGCCCACTTGGTCATGGTGGATAAGCTTTTTGATGTGTTGCTGAATCCGGTTTGCCAGTATTTTATTGAGGATTTTTGCATCGATGTTCATCAGGGATATTGGTCTAAAATTCTCTTTTTTTGTTGTATCTCTGCCAGGCTTTGGTATCAGGATGATGTTGGCCTCATAAAATGAGTTAGGGAGGATTCCCTCTTTTTCTATTGATTGGAATAGTTTCAGAAGGAATGGTACCAACTCCTCCTTGTACCTCTGGTAGAATTCAGCTGTGAATCCATCTGGTCCTGGACTTTTTTTGGTTGGTAGGCTATTAATTGTTGCCTCAATTTCAGAGCCTGCTATTGGTCTATTCAGGGATTCAACTTCTTCCTGGTTTAGTCTTGGAAGAGTGTAAGTGTCCAGGAAATTATCCATTTCTTCTAGATTTTCCAGTTTATTTGCGTAGAGGTGTTTATAGTATTCTCTGATGGTAGTTTGTATTTCTGTGGGGTCGGTGGTGATATCCCCTTTATCATTTTTTATTGCGTCGATTTGATTCTTCTCTCTTTTCTTCTTTATTAGTCTTGCTAGTGGTCTGTCAATTTTGTTGATCTTTTCAAAAAACCAACTCCTGGATTCATTGATTTTTTGGAGGGTTTTTTGTGTCTCTATCTCCTTCAGTTCTGCTCTGATCTTAGTTATTTCTTGCCTTCTGCTAGCTTTCGAATGTGTTTGCTCTTGCTTCTCTAGTTCTTTTAATTGCGATGTTAGAGTGTCAATTTTAGATCTTTCCTGCTTTCTCTTGTGGGCATTTAGTGCTATAAATTTCCCTCTACACACTGCTTTAAATGTGTCCCAGAGATTCTGGTATGTTGTATCTTTGTTCTCATTGGTTTCAAAGAACATCTTTATTTCTGCCTTCATTTCGTTATGTACCCAGTAGTCATTCAGGAGCAGGTTGTTCAGTTTCCATGTAGTTGAGCGGTTTTGATTGAGTTTCTTAGTCCTGAGTTCTAGTTTGATTGCACTGTGGTCTGAGAGACAGTTTGTTATAATTTCTGTTCTTGTACATTTGCTGAGGAGTGCTTTACTTCCAATTATATGGTCAATTTTGGAGTAAGTACGATGTGGTGCTGAAAAGAATGTCTATTCTGTTGATTTGGGGTGGAGAGTTCTATAGATGTCTATTAGGTCTGCTTGCTGCAGAGATGAGTTCAATTCCTGGATATCCTTGTTCACTTTCTGTCTCGTTGATCTGTCTAATGTTGACAGTGGAGTGTTGAAGTCTCCCATTATTATTGTATGGGAGTCTAAGTCTCTTTGTAAGTCTCTAAGGACTTGCTTTATGAATCTGGGTGCTCCTGTATTGGGTGCATATATATTTAGGATAGTTAGCTCTTCCTGTTGAATTGATCCCTTTACCATTATGTAATGGCCTTCTTTGTCTCTTTTGATCTTTGATGGTTTAAAGTCTGTTTTATCAGAGACTAGTATTGCAACCCCCGCTTTTTTTTTGTTCTCCATTTGCTTGGTAAATCTTCCTCCATCCCTTTATTTTGAGCCTATGTATGTCTCTGCGTGTGAGATGGGTCTCCTGAATACAGCAGACTGATGGGTCTTGACTCTTTATCCAGTTTGCCAGTCTGTGTCTCTTAATTGGAGCATTTAGTCCATTTACATTTAAGGTTAAGATTGTTATGTGTGAACTTGATCCTGCCATTATGATATTAACTGGTTATTTTGCTCATTAGTTGATGCAGTTTCTTCCTAGCCTCGATGGTCTTTACATTTTGGCATGTTTTTGCAATGGCTGGTACCGGTTGTTCCTTTCCATGTTGAGTGCTTCCTTCAGGGTCTCTTGTAAGGCAGGCCTAGTGGTGACAAAATCTCTAAGCATTTGCTTATCTGTAAAGGATTTTATTTCTCCTTCACTTATGAAACTTAGTTTGGCTGGATATGAAATTCTGGGTTTAAAATTCTTTTCTTTAAGAATGTTGAATATTGGCCCCCACTCTCTTCTGGCTTGTAGAGTTTCTGCCGAGAGATCTGCTGTGAGTCTGATGGGCTTCCCTTTGTGGGTAACCCAACCTTTCTCTCTGGCTGCCCTTAAGATTTTTTCCTTCATTTCAACTTTGGTGAATCTGGCAATTATGTGTCTTGGAGTTGCTCTTCTCGAGGAGTATCTTTGTGGCGTTCTCTGTATTTCCTGGATTTGAATGTTGGCCTGCCCTACTAGGTTGGGGAAGTTCTCCTGGATGATATCCTGAAGAGTGTTTTCCAACTTGGTTCCATTTTCCCCCTCACTTTCAGGCACCCCAATCAGACGTAGATTTGGTCTTTTTACATAATCCCATACTTCTTGCAGGCTTTGTTCATTTCTTTTTCTTCTTTTTTCTTTTGGTTTCTCTTCTCGCTTCATTTCATTCATTTGATCCTCAATCGCTGATACTCTTTCTTCCAGTTGATCGAGTCGGTTACTGAAGCTTGTGCATTTGTCACGTATTTCTCGTGTCATGGTTTTCATCTCTTTCATTTCATTTATGACCTTCTCTGCATTAATTACTCTAGCCATCAATTCTTCCACTTTTTTTTCAAGATTTTTAGTTTCTTTGCGCTGGGTACGTAATTCCTCCTTTAGCTCTGAGAAATTTGATGGACTGAAGCCTTCTTCTCTCATCTCGTCAAAGTCATTCTCCGTCCAGCTTTGATCCGTTGCTGGCGATGAGCTGCGCTCCTTTGCCAGGGGAGATGCGCTCTTATTTTTTGAATTTCCAGCTTTTCTGCCCTGCTTTTTCCCCATCTTTGTGGTTTTATCTGCCTCTGGTCTTTGATGATGGTGATGTACTGATGGGGTTTTGGTGTAGGTGTCCTTCCTGTTTGATAGTTTTCCTTCTAACAGTCAGGACCCTCAGCTGTAGGTCTGTTGGAGATTGCTTGAGGTCCACTCCAGACCCTGTTTGCCTGGGTATCAGCAGCAGAGGCTGCAGAAGATAGAATATTTCTGAACAGCGAGTGTACCTGTCTGATTCTTGCTTTGGAAGCTTCCTCTCAGGGGTGTACTCCACCCTGTGAGGTGTGGGGTGTCAGACTGCCCCTAGTGGTGGATGTCTCCCAGTTAGGCTACTCAGGGGTCAGGGACCCACTTGAGCAGGGAGTCTGTCCCTTCTCAGATCTCAACCTCCCTGTTGGGAGATCCACTGCTCTCTTCAAAGCTGTCAGACAGAGTCGTTTGCGTCTGCAGAGGTGTCTGCTGCTTTGTTATTGTTTACTGTGCCCTGCCCCCAGAGGTGGAGTCTACAGAGACAGGCAGGTTTCCTTGAGCTGCTGTGAGCTCCACCCAGTTCGAGCTTCCCAGCAGCTTTGTTTACCTACTTAAGCCTCAGCAATGGCGGGCGCCCCTCCCCCAGCCTCGCTGCTGCCTTGCCGGTAGATCACAGACTGCTGTGATAGCAATGAGGGAGGCTCCGTGGGTGTGGGACCCTCCCGGCCAGGTGTGGGATATGATCTCCTGGTGTGCCTGTTTGCTCAAAGCGCAGTATTGGGGTGGGAGTTACCCGATTCTCCAGGTGTTGTGTGTCTCAGTTCCCCTGGCTAGGAAAAGGGATTCCCTTCCCCCTTGCGCTTCCCAGGTGAGGCAATGCCTCGCCCTGGTTCAGCTCTCGCTGGTCGGGCTGCAGCACCTGACCAGTACCGATCGTCCGGCACTCCCCAGTGAGATGAACCCAGTACCTCAGTTGAAAATGCCGAAATCACCGGTCTTCTGTGTCGCTGGCGCTGGGAGTTGAAGACTGGAGCTGCTCCTATTCGGCCATCTTGCTCCGGCCCCCCAGAGCCTCATTTAAATGGATATAAACAAAGGTATTATGAACAAACATATACACACATCTTTGCTCACCTTTCCAGTTATTTCTTCTTGATAAATGTCTTGAGGAAACATCTATTATTAAAGAGGTATTAGGATCAGTCTTGTAAATCTTGCATTTTTGATAACTCCTATTAGTAGACATACATACTAAAAATATCCTATATTTTTTCAAGGCCCAACTGGGTCTCTGTCCTTTCATGAAGCCTTCTCTGATTATAAAGGAAGCAGTGTAGCTTTTGTTTATATACTCATTTATTGTTCTGTGTCTCAAATACCAACAAGTTTAACTTTCAAATGATTTTGTAAACTCCTCAAAATTATAAATATAAATTCATACATATTTTTCCTTGTTACAATCCAGGCAGATTAAGTACATTAGTCCAACATTAGGCCCAATTGGAAAGCAAACAAATTAAGTCTAAAATCACCTTCCCAAACTGGCACTGCTTGCTTCTCTGCCCTTTTATCTTGCTTATTAGCACAGTCCTTGGCAAAGAAAAAGTGAAGCTTTAAAATCTTAAGACAAGGGGCTATTTTAAAGGTTAACCAATCAATAATGCTAAAGTGCATTTTCTACAAGTCTATTTTCTCTGTGGGAATGATATGTATATAGGCCTACAGTGGATTTAGAGAGAACCAGATCACCCAAGGAACCTTGCAGGGGGCTGCTAGTAGACTTGAAGCCATGTAAATATGCTTACTGCAGACTTGAGGGACAGTGATGACAGTGTTTCCACACTGTCAGAGGTATGCATTTAATTCATTTAGCATTCCTCTGAATACATGTAATATTCTTCCACATGGGCAATTTTAAATATTGTATAGGCACATAGGTTCTCAATTTTTACTAAAATTTCATATTCTATGAATCATGGTCCAAATTTACACTGTGCTCCCAAGTTTGCTATAGAATTGCAATTAATTAACTTGTGGAATCAGCTTTACAGATTAAAACATTATGTCATAAAATTCTAAACATAAAATTTTAAAATAATATTGCTTAAAATTATACCAAGACACAGGAGAAATCAATAAAATTCAATTATTGTGCCTAAGCCACATTATTCAATATTTTAAGAGTTTTATGCAAAAGTCCTTTATTTATACTAAAAATGAAGGAATCTCAATTATATAAGATTTCATGGTACCTATATTTCTAAGGAAGAAGATCACGAGATGCTTTTATTTTTGCCTATAGTATAGTTTAAATATGGTTTGTGGGCTTGTAAGTGGTACAAGTACGATAGCTGATTGCTTCTATATCCAGGAGGTGGTGTATTTAAAGTTGGTCTTTCTGTGGAGACAACTGCTGATAAGCAAAGCTGTTTCCTTGGAAACGTCTAAGTACCATCTGACGGCTTGCTGAACATCTAAAATTCACAATTGATCCTTGGTAGCCTGTACCTAGACAAGCTGACTTATGAGGAGAGAGATGTAAGCTGGGGTGAGGAGCCTAATCTGAATATTCATTGGACAGAAAATTGCTCACTGTCAGTCTTCTTCTAAGACTCTATTCTGGCTCATTTTATTATCCTGGAATTCATTCAGTGACTGAAATATTATATTTAAAATTCAATATAGAGCTAAATGTTAATTTAGGATATGGTAAGATGTTATCTGGTTTATTCTTTTTAAAATATGAATTTCTAGAATATCTATTGAGGATCTAGTCTCTCTTAAATGTGGAAGCCAGTTGAAGTCCAATCAGAGTAGACCTTGGGCCTCACTGAAATGGAAAACATTTACCACGATCACTCATCTAGCCTAAGGAAAAAAAACTGAGGAATTTTAGGAGTCACTACAGAATTGTAACTTACCCTAAAGTAAGTACAGCAGCCCTCACTTACCCATGGGAGATGTGTTCCAAAATGCTCAGTAGTTGCCCGAACCACTGATAGTACTGACCTCAATATATATTACATTTTTTGCATATATATGTACCTATGACAAAGATTAATTTATAAATTAGGCATAGAAAGAGATTAATAACTATAATAAAATAGAACAATTTTCATAATATGCTATAATAAAAGTTATGTGAATGTGGTCTCTGTCTCTCACTCTATCTATCATCTATCTATCTATCTATCTATCTATCTATCTATCTATCTATATATCTGTCTCAAAATATCTTGTTGCACTATCCTCACTTATTTTCAGACCATGGTTGACCTCAGTTACCTAAAAACCACAGAAAGCGAAACTGCAGATAAGGAGGGACTACTCTACTATGAATCAACGTAGTGCTACTGTAAGTGAGCAAACAAAAATATATTCTAAAACTTGCTTATCATATGTTCATCTGAGCTTTATAAAACACTGCACATCTGTGTTACCAACATTGCAAAACATGTGAAGAAGACAAAATTTAACAATGAGTTGGGAAACAGAGAGATTACAAAGCTGGATGATGACCTCACAGTCTAGCCAAATGGTCCTCAGAGTATTGTGCCTAGACCAGTGCAGCAGCAGTATTACCTGGGTACGTGTTAGAAATGCAAAATTTCAGGCCCCATATAAGAACTACTAAACCATAAACTGTGGTGTAGTGCCCAGACATTTGTGTTCTAACAAGCCCTCCAGGGAATTCTGATACAGTCCCAGTTCTGAGAACCACTGCTTTAGCATATAAATTGTGGAGTGGTAACACTTGAAGATAGTCTGCACTGGTTGCTTGGATGGCTACCTATAGATTGTTAGACACGAAAGTGCCAGAGTTGTATTGGAAGAATATTGAAGGAGTCAGTGAATTCGGAGCAGTGGGCAAACAAGAATGTATTATTATGTGAGATCAGAGAACTTATCAGCTGTATGATCCTGAGGGAGAGGTTAAAAAAAAAAAATCAGTTGCTTCACTGAATCAATAAGGAATGCCTTAATGAGGCAAACACTGACATTACTGAGAATCTTGGTAATGTCTGTCCTCTTCAGCCAAGGTCGATGACAGGAGACGTTGCCATGAAACTGCACTTCTTACTGTCAATGAGGCAATGGGGATGATAATACTGTAAAATTCCAGAGGTCACATATCATCCTTAATCATCAGAGAAATGATAGAAATAATTATTACAGCAGGCAGCAGAAACTAGGACGGCAAAAGGGGCTAATAGACCTTTGTATTCCTAAGAGCAAGATGACTTGGGCAGCCCACAAGGGCATAGCTTGTCTTACATGAACAAATTGGTCAAGAGCTGATGAGCAGCTACTGCACTGGAGAACCATGATCTCTCTTAGACCTACCAGACACGAGGTAGTTTTCAGTTCCAAAACCCATCAACTAAAGGGGAAGCTGGAACCCATTAAATAAAGACCCCATAATGCTATAGAAAGTATATATGATTAAGATTCTCAAAATCATTCCCCAAAGCAATCTACAGCCATTTACTATGTTAAAGTCAAAATCAAATGGAGGCACGTGTGTTAAAACAAACAAACACCACCACCAACAAAAACTCTGACAAGTAGAGCTGAGGAAAGTCAGTAAAGAGAGGGTTCTTACGCTTATATGTTTGTATGCCCGATAACAAAACTAACACAGCAGACCGCAAAACACACAACTTTGGGCAAAGGTCACCACAACCTCACACACAAAAAATTCTTCAGCAAGGACATCTGCCCAGCAACTGCCTGTCTAACCTCAGACTGGCATCACCCATTATTGATCCCTAATCCCTGTAGCCAACAACAATAATTTCAAAACAAGTGTATAATCCTCCTCATTTTTCCTTTAAGATCTTTGTCATCCTTTACTTCCCTGAGCACACACATAATTTACTATGGCACATGTATTCCTATTGCAATACTCTATTCCCAAATAAGTACCTTTTTCTTTTAGAGAGTTTCTCTCAGTTTATTATTTAGTTAATAACTAGATGAACCAAACGGGGGAAAGAAAAATATTTTTTTTTTGAAGACTGCTGGATACAGGATCTGAGTGGTGATTGACATCAACCAAATTAAAATATCACTATGCCCCATCTGTTAAAAAATAAGCAAATAGAGGCAGAGTATAAATGGAGTCCTAGCTCAGGTCCACATCACGGTAGATCTAAGAAATTCAAGGATCTATTTTGTTACCATTTTTCTAGTCCCTGAGTATATTGGAGTGGATACATGTAGCAGCTCTCCCAACAGATGCCTGATCTGTGTAATAAGAGTCATTATGATAGGAATAGCCAAACTTTTGAAACAGTCCCTTTTCCTCTGTGAAGATTGTAAATCAGAAGCAATCACAGATACCAGGTAGGATAGCAGAGAGTAGCAACACCCTCAAGAATTTTAAAGGATACACAGCATAGCCCCTGCAAAATCCCATGAGATTGTGGTGGATGGCTGGCAACTACCATAAACTTAACCAAATGGTGGCCCTAATTACATCAGCTGTGCCGGATGTGATGTCTGACTATGTCCCAGCTGATCTGGTGAATGCATTATTTTCAACGCCATCAGGAAGGAGGATGACAAGTTTGCATCAGCATAGGTCCATGGCAGTTGACATTCTCTTGCCTCAACTATGTTCCTCCTCCCTGTCAAGTTATTGTCTGAAGGGAACTCCAACATCTCAATCCTAGGCAAAATATCATGTTGGTTCAATATAACGGATCAAGTTATCCTTTTATTGACTGAAAAGTGTAATCAAAACATTATACTTGGGCTCTAATGTCTTAGACAGTAGCAAACTGATTCAGCAGACAGAAAGGGGTGAGGATATCCCAAAGGGACATCTGTGATAGACTCATGAATATTTGCTGCCCTCCTCTATATAAAGATTCTCACTCTAGAGAAACTAGATGAAACCATTTGAGTTATGACTTTTCCACTGAAAACTTCAAGAGCCAGTGTGGGCTTCTCTATGCACTTTTCCTTCCGCCGCAATTGACGATGTTCTGGGCATAGGATGACTCATCAGCCTGAGTCCCAGAGTGAAGGTGATATAGAACAACATCGTGGTGGATGTGTCCTTGATGGCCATTGTTCTTGTAAGCCAGAGATATTTTGATGTTGTCTGTTGATTTTGTCTTTTGATGTCACTGCATAACATAACCTCTCCTGGCCAAATCAACATACCTCTGTAATGAAGATGACAAAGACCAATCCTACCCCCCAACAAGAATGAAATGAGATGTTTACAGGAAACCTTCCCAACTGTAACCATCACATAATATTATTTGCTTCGGTGAAGTTAAGAAGTTCCTTTACGCCAACTAAAGAGATAATCAATGTAAAATAAATTTGTAACATGCCATGAAAGTCTGTTGAAATGATAGATGATGTTGCAAGTCATTACAGACAGAAAGGAGAAACACTTCTGGAATCTACAAAGAGTCAAGTTGGAGGGAGATATTGTTAGTTCTTCCAAAAACATGACTTGGGAAGAAGTTTCTATATCTAGCTCATAAAGAACATATGCCAATACTTTAAAAGTTTTTCCATATATTGGAAAACTATAATTCACTGGGCTCCCATAATCCTGGTGAAAACAACCTTGAAAACCATCTTACTCTTTTTCCCCTCATCATATATTTCCAATTATACAGTCCAAATCAATGCCAATGCTTTCTGTTGATTATTAGAGAGAGAATTCATTGATGTGCCAAAATGAACATTTTGATCACTTGGCAGTCACACCTTATTACTTATTAATGATTAGCATTCTGATCATAATAGAGGCAAAGACTCTTAAAAATAGTAAAACACTTCTCATATTTTGCATCCTTCCACCTGCTAACTGGTGGGTTCCCAAAAGAATTTGTCCTTGGCTTCTAAACTTTCATTGTCTCCAGACTTGGTAACCTCACTGCAAATAATTTATCAAATGAGGAAAACTTTCAAATTTGAGCCTCCAATCCCGATAACCTTTCCATTCTCTAGTTCTAGTTGATGTCTTGTCAACATTTCAAATGTATATAAGCAAATTCCATATAAGGTAAATAAAAATCATTTGTTTTCCCAGGCAAAACCAATCCTATCCCTTTGTTATTATTTTCTGTCTTGGCATGAACCAGATAATAATCATCTTCTCCTGTCTCCTCCCTGGTCCCTCTTACCCAAAATGGTGATTGCTTCTTTCCCCACTTTCTACTGCCTTTTTTAGTCCTGCCTAGATTTTTACTGCTGAACCCACAGATGTCCTCACCAATTCTGTAATCAATCTCAAAAGTTTAGAAGTGTGTTAAGTCTCCAGCTAACTCTTCTTCTATAATACATGGGATCTTAAAATTCGTACTCTTTTTTGAGACAGAGTTTCACTCTTGTCGCCCAGGCTGGAGTACAATGGCACGGTCTCAGCTCACTGCAACCTCTGCCTTCCCAGGTTCAAGCAATTCTGCTGCCTCAGCCTCCTGAGTAGCTGGGATTACAGGTGCCTGCCACCATAACCAGCTAATTTTTGTATTTTTAGTAGAGATGGGGTTTCATCATGTTGGCCAGGCTGGTCTCGAACTCCTGACTTCAGGTGATCCACCTGCCTCAGCCTCCCAAAGTGCTGCGATTATAGGCATAAGCCACGGTACCTGCCCAAAATTTGTACTCTTTTTACACCCAGGGTCAGTACCCAGGCATAACTGCTAAGTGTTCAGATTTCTTTCTTGCCAAATAGACCTAGGACTCAATTATGCAATGCTGATCCCTGAGTATACATGTGACCTACTGGTCAAGTCAAAGCACTTATCCTCTTTCTAATACTCCTACCTTGTGGAACTGACATCTGTCCCATACCGTAATCCCAGTGAAATGGGTTCTGATAACATCGCTTGGGTCTTCTCAGCTCCCTTCCATGGAACTCATTATTTCCCTGTTCCTTTAGAGCATATTGATATATCTGCCAGAATCCTACCATTCCCCTTGTCATATCTAGATTCCGTATTGTTAGGCTCAGTCCCCACGCTTGGATACTCTAACAATAGCTACAACCAATTTCTAATATCGGTTGTAATACTATTGTTTTTCCTAAGGCTGCAAGCCTCAAACAGCCAACAACTCTCTCCAGGGCATCTGCATGAGTCTCCCCTTCCCCAGCTTGAGTTCCCTCATGGGAGAGTATGTTTCTGCCCCAACCACATTTCTACACCTTCTACATTGCCACAGCCCCATCCACTACTTCTGCTTGAATTTATCCAAGTTCTAACAATTTATTCTATTCTACATCCATAGTGCTTAATAAATGAGGCTCACTCTCTCTTTTGAAAACTACCACAAATTATTCAGACCAGACATGCCCAATAGAAATATCATATAAACCACATATATAATTGCAAACTTTCCAATAACCACATTATAAAAAGTTTCTGAAAACCAATTCAAACTAATTTTAATAATATATAATATTTAACCTAATATGCCTAAAATATTATAAAATGTAATCATATAAATAGTTACTAATGAGGTGCTTTACACTTTTAACTATGTATTCTAAATACTTGGTGTGTATTTTTACACCCACCCCATATTTGAGTTCAGATGAATTTCATTGGAAATTCACTACACTGAGATTTCGTAAGATTTATAGTGGAAAAAAATAGATTCACATATCCATGTTGCTCCACTTACATATGAAAAAAAATTCCAATAACTGAATTAAGTAGCAGTTTTTAAATTTAAGTTGAACTAAATTTAAAATTCAGTGCCTCAGTTGTTCCAGCCACGTTTCAGATGCTCAACAGTCAAATGTGGCAAGTGGCTACCATATTAGACAGCACAAGTTCAAACTCATCACCCTCTCAGATAATTGTCAGAGCCTTCTGATTCATTACTCTCCCTCTCCAAGTCCTTCCTACTTTAATCCTTTTATATATAGCTGGTAAATTAATAATTCTAAAGCAATTTTTTAATTATTTCTTTTCGAAGATATTGAAAGCTTCCCAATGCCAGAAATCAATTCCAAGTTTCTTAACTTCTGGCCTTCGTAGTCTTTGATGATTTATCTTCAACAGCCTTTCCAAACTTATTTTCTTCTACTCTTGGGGCATCTCTAATCAAAATCAACTACTTAATCTTTCCGCTTACACCCAAGATTTCCCATCCTCATGTCTGCTTATATTTGTTCTCTTTTATAACTTTCTTATATATTATATAACTTTCTTCTCTTCTACATCTTTCTATTATAACATTTCCTTTTATAATTCTATTACAATAATGTCTTACAAATAATTTATACAGAGTATTGTAATTCCATATAAAGATGATGTGCACTTACCCCCACCATAACTTCATCTCCCAAAATGTCACTGAGATGATAATATAGAAATTTTTTTAAATAAATTCTTAAGTACAGGGAGAACTGGAAAAGAAGTGATGACAGATGAGAAAAGTCAACAAAATTGGAAAGGAGGTGTCTTAATCCTTTTGAGCTGCTGTAACAAAACTACCATAAAGTGGCTTATAAGCAACAGAAATGTGTTCTCACAGTTCTAGAGGCTAGGAAGTCCAAGATCGAGATGCCAAAAAATTTGGTGTTTAATGAGGACCTGCTTACTGGTTCATAGAGGGCCAGTCTTCATGCTGTGTCCTCAAGGTGGAAGGGGAAGGAAGTTATCTGGGGCTCTTTTTATAAGAGCACTAGTCCTATTCATGAGGGCTCCACTCTTATTTCCTAGTCACCTCCCGAAGATCCATCTCCTGATATCATCACACTGGGGATTATATTTCAACATAAGAATTTGGGATGGAAATATTCAGTCTATAGCAAGTGGGAATGGGATATGAGTGATGACTGATTTTCAAAAGAAAAAAATTGTGTCTGCCAAAGGGAGGCCAACTATGAGTAAGCCAGTTTGCTCTGCAGAGCCCCAGAAAAGCTTGAAAATTGGAGGTACTGGGTACCTCTGAAGACTGGGTAAGAGGTACCCAGACTGCAGACTGGGGGATTAGTTGAAAGTCTGTGTAATAAGAATATAAATTTCAGATTCCATCCTTTCACCCCTCAATCCACTTCTCAGGCAATTATAGCCCTAATATGGTTTGGCTGTGTCCCCACCCAAATCTCACCTTGAATTGTAATAACTCCCATGTGTAAAGGTCAAAAAATTGATGTGTAAAGGAGATAATTGAATCATGGGGGTGGTTTTCCTCATACTATTCTCATGGTAGTGGATAAATCTCACAGGATCTAATGGTTTTATAAACAGGAGTTCCCCCACACAAGCTCCCTTGCCTGCCACCATGTAAGACGTGACTTTGCTTCTCATTCACCTTCCACCATGATTGTGAGTCATGTGGAACTTTGATTCCATTAAACTTCTTTCCTTTATAAATTACCCAGTCTCAGGTCCATCTTTATTAGCAGAGGGAGAACAGACTAATGCAACCCTTTCCCTAGTTTAGCAAGACAAGAGCAGTTTCTTACTGTTTTATTTTCTATTGATGCCATGACAAAATACCACAAATTTAGCACCCCAAAACACCTATATTTACCTCGTGATTCTGTTGGTTATAAATCCAGGTTTGCTCAACAGTTTTCTCTGTTCTGGGTTACATAAAGCTGAAATCAAAGTGTCTGCTGGCAAGACTCTTATCAAGAGGCTCTGGGAAAAACCCACTTCTAAGCTCACTCAAGTTGTAGGACTGAGGTCCCATTTTCTTGCTGACTGTCTCCTGAACGCTGCCCTTAGTGATGCCTTCATCTTCAAGCCAGAAACAGTATAAAGTACTTCTCACACTTCAAATCTCTCTGACTTCCCTTCTGCTGCATATCTTCTGTCTCTTCTGCTTTCCTCTTGTGCTTTCATTCATTTCTCTTCTGTACTTGTGGGTTTATATGATTACATTGTGCTCACCAAGATAATCCAGAATAACTATTTTTCTCAAAATCAGCTGATTAGTATCTTTAATTCCACCTGCAAAGTCCCCTCACAGGAGCACCTAGATTATTGTTCATGGAATAACCAGAGGATGGGAATCTTTGGGGACCATTTCTCCAATTCTACCTCCCACTGTTATTCTCCAGGAACATTGAACCAGAGAGACACAAGAACCAAGCACAACAGAGGGCAGGGAGAAGGCATGGACTGAAAACGGGGGGTCAGAGAAAACCTTCTCCTGGATGGTCCCAGCTACCCCTGTTCATTCAGCTCCCAGAACACTGGAATTCAGGCTTTCATACTCCAAGGAAGTGACTGGAGGATTTCTCTCTGGTGAAACTAACTGGCACAATAGAAAAAACCTGCAGCTATTTGAAATCTCTCCAGTGAACTCGTCACTCCCCACCCAATCACCCTATGATAAATTTCACCAGTCAACAAGCTATGGCCATGCATCCAGAGTGTCCAAACAGCTTTTTAAGCCTCTCTCTCAAATTTGATCACAAGGAAAATTAAATAAAAAATAAACTTTAAAAATACTCTGCAGCAATCAGGACTTAAATGTCCCTTTTCTAATAACAACCTTCCTGGCCCCGTTAGCTGTAAGAAACAACTTCCTGAATGCCACCAGCACTTTGTCTGCAAATCTTTTCTCTCACTTAATTGCTGTGGGTGCCTGTTATGTTTTGAATATTGGTCCTTTCCAAAACTCATGTTGAAATTTAATCCAATGTGGCAGTATTGGGAGGTGAGGCCTTTAAGAGATAATTGAGTCATGAGGGCCCTGATAATTGAGTCACGAATGAATTAATGCATTCCTGGATTAATGAATTAATGGGTTACTACATTATCATAAAGGTGTTACTGGTAACCTTATAAGATAAGGAAGAGAGATCTGAGCTAGGACATGAGCATGTTCAGCCCCAGTGCCATGCGATGCTCTGTACTGCCTCAGAACTCTGCAGAGAGTCCCTACCAGCAAGAAGGCCCTCACCAGAAGTGGTCCCTTGACCTTAGATTTCTTGGCCTTCAGAACAGCAAAAACTGAATTCTGCTTGTTATAAATTATCCAGTTTCAGGTATTCTGCTATAAGCAACATAAAATGGTCTAAGAATGCCCTGTCACTCTTTTACTGAGCTGTAAAGGTCTAAATATCTATTTTATTTACATTATTCAAAATTTTCTCACCCTGTTTTTTGAAGAATAATAGTAACATTTCTTTCCTTCCTTCCTTCCTTCCTTCTTTCTTTCTTTCTTTTTTCTTTTTCTTTTTTTTTTTTTAGATGGAGTTCCGCATTTGTTGCCCAGGCTGGAGCACAATGGTGTGATCTCGGCTCATCATAACCTCCGTCTCCTGGGTTCAAGCAATTCTCCTGCCTCAGCCTCCTGAGTAGCTGGGATTACAGGCATGTGCCGCCACACCCGGCTATGCTTGTATTTTTAGTAGAGACGGGGTTTCTCCATGTTGGTCCAGCTGGTCTCAACCTCCTGACCTCAGGTGATCAGCCCGCCTTGGATTCTCAAAGTGGTGGGATTACAGGCATGAGACACCATGCCTGGCCTCAATAGTAACATTTCTTGAACCACAATACTTTACTTTTTCTTATTATGTGCCTTTTATCCTCCATCAGAGCATGAGCTAATTGAATGCAAGAACCACCTTGCTCTTAGCTCCTGGCACTTATTAAATATCTTTAAATAAAGGAGTGATATAAATAACATGTCTAGTCCTCTGCTGTTTCTTTGGAGATTCATATTCAATCTCCTTTAATTCTTACAACTCCATATACAAGCAGATCAGTCATCATAATACCTGCTAACATTTGTCAGCTATTTAGTTACACGAACTTATCATCATCCCATTCTACAATTAGGAACTTAGGTGCAGAAAAGTTAAGTAAGCTGCACAAAATCACACAGCTAGTAAGAAGTGAATTGAGATTGGAATGCTGATAGTCTGAAGCCTGAGACCTTGCTATTGGACTAATATTCTATCTTGACTCACTCTTCAAAAAACAAACAAAATAATCCATATTATAGGAAACAGATCAGTTCAAAAATAGTCTAACTCAAGATCTTAAGTAACTTACGTCTTGGTGCTTCTCATAGGTAGATGGTTATTAATAGTGTTATCAATGAGGGAATAAAGATGAGATCCATGAAGACAGAGATTTTGTGTGTTGTATTCATTGCTATATCTCAGCAACAAGACCAGTGGACTTTACAAATGTTTGTTTAATAGTTTAAACAAATTATCATTTGATTGAGAATAACATAAATATCCCTTGGGTAAATTCAACTCTGGAAAAATTGGTCATCAAGATTCTAGATCTCTTAATAAGGAAGATAAATCTGGAAGCACACAAAATTACAGCAACCCAGGATACTTGGAACGAACAGTCTGCCAAATCCTTAACCAATTAAGTTTTTGAGAGGGATGGTGAATATCCAACCACCTAAATTATCATCTTGCTGTAGTTATGATAAATATTATATGAAGAAGGAAAATTTACATTCACATATACTACAAGGTAGGGCATGAAGTCATTACCTGGAAATTCAGATTGAGTGATTTTCTATATAAAAGGCTTTTCACTATCTTAAAAATTGATTAGTCTATCATTACTCTGCCCTTTGTATGGAAGAGCTCAGGCTGGAGATTTGCTCCCATTCAGGGTCCCTTTCTTCTCTGTGTTACCCCCTCCCATACAAATAATAACTGTCTGTCCTCAAGCCACTTGACTATCCCTGCAGCTTCTACAAGTGATCTTTTCCTCATTGTTACTATAGCAGGGATGTAACCTCTACCCTGATGTCCAAGGAATATTGGTACTGTCTCCCTGAATATCCTGTTTCTGCTCTTGGAGTCCTACAGTAATAGTATATGATTCTTATGCAGCATAAAACACACCTAATCAAATTAGAGATATGTTTTAAAACACAAGCAATGGATGGATAAAATAACCTCACTTTTCAAGAATTGCCTTTTAGCCAATGCTTTCTTAGTTTCTCCATAAAAACAGCACTTTCCATTCAGCAGCTCCTTGGGAGAGAATTGGTCACCATGCCTTGCATTGTTAAATTCACTGCAGATTCTTACGCTGTCTTTTACCAAAAGCAAATTTCTTTAAATGTCTGTGTTAACCAATTGGCAGGCTGACAGCGGGCTGCCTGGCTAAGATAAATTTTGCAGGCTTAGTCACTAACCTCTATTGCTTTCCCTTATAATCTGGCCCTACCACAAGATTCTTTCAATGGATAAATAATATATCTAGATTTTTCCAAAAGCCTACTACTTTATTTTTGTTATAAAAGCTTATGAAAGTATGCAAAAACAGAGCTCTTAAAAATCATAGCCAATTTTATGCATATTATTTCCCAACAATGCATGTCCTTTACAGACTAGTAATGAATACCTGTCAAAATATTGGTGTACCTCTTTATTTCTATTCATGGAGAGAAGATATAACTGCATGGATGTGCTTTACTCTCCCTAAGGGAAATGTGATGCTCAAGTAAGGAAAAAATGTTTTCTACAAGAAGAGAGATTCTACATAAGAAGCTCAGCTATAATTTAAGGCTTACCAAAGAGCTTATACATTTTTAAAACATTTTGTATAAAAGTGGAAAGTAAACCTAACAAAGAAATCCATGCATAGTTTTAAACCTTATTACTTGTTTTTGTTTAACTTGATTATTACTGTTCTTTTTTCTATTAAGGACATTGTTTATTTCTAGTTCTTCTTTAAATACCTAGAAGGAATAGACTACACAACTCTTGGATATTTTTTTTCTTCCATTTCTCAGAAGTTTTCCCACAAGTGAAATAACAGAAAGGACTCAATTTTTTCAAAAGCACATCTCCAGGAAAACAGAACTCCCTCACTACTTATAAAGGACCAGCTTTGTGCCAGTCACTGGGTTGAGCTTTGGGGACATAAAACTTAGGACACATGATCCTTGCTCATGGTCTAGTGTAAAAGACCCAACTCAGCTTTGATAAAACGTGAGGCATTGCCAGAATCGTTTCCAAAGTCCTGTAGGAGCACAAAAGGAGAAGCTCTTATTCTTCCCAGGGGGCTGAGAGGCAAGAAACCACTAGTGAAGTTTCCTTGCCTTGGAGAATGACTATAATTTTGCCAACCAGCGGGACAGCACTTCTCAAACACAGACTCAAAAAGAAAAACGTTAAGAAGGAGAAAATGAAGGGAAGTAGGAATGGAAGAAGGGAGGTAGAAGACTTTTTATTTCATCCAAGTTGTCTACTCATTGAAGGTTGATTTTTCCTAATAAAATCTCACGATTTGAATGTGAAAAATATGTCAGACTGATCATTAGGCATCACCTATCAACAGAAAACATTTTTGGAGAAAACAATATTTAAGCAAAGCCATTTTTATTTCAACAAAATGCAATCAATCTGATGTTTGATAGATTTTGATAAAGCTTCCCTCACAGGATAGTCTTGCAAGGTTTCCCAACACTCTCAAAAGACAAGTGGGCTGAGCGAAAGTGAAGGAGAAGATGATGTACCAGAGCTGCTCTCCCTACCCCTGGAGACTCTGCCTTTCACCCCTGATGTCTCCTCTGACTCGTAGCATCAAAATAATTCAAGTTTGATATTTGTAACCTCAAGAATACCTTAAAGATTTACAACCCAAGTACTTTATGATCAAGTACTTACAGCAACCAGAATCAGGCTTACATAAGCAGCTTAGCATAGCATCTCAAAACTCTGATATTCACATTGTTGGGAAGGGGAATATAATAAGACGATATTGAAAAGAATTGGATCGCTTGGCTTTTAAACATCCCTGCTCATATGCCACTGCCTCAGTTACATCTGCTGACCTGTGAGCAGAACAGTAGGACAGTCAGCCATACAATTACGCAGTCAACATCCTCCACTGGACAAGGTTGAATGGGAAGGTTGTGCATAATGGTTATATCCACATTTCCATTAACTTTCTGGGGTTATCACTTTAGTAAACAGATACAAAAGCCCTCACAGAAGCTACTCAGCATTATTTAAATAAGAATCTTGGTAATTGTGGAAGTAATATGTGATCATTGAAGAAATTTTAGAAAATGTATAAAAGAAGAAATGAAAAAACAAATGTCCAGAGATACTCAGGAAACTGCAGAAAGATTAGTCTCTTGTTTTTTCCATTACAGAACATCATTATTTGGAAATATAATTTTAATGACTTATAGTCCTTTAATAATATTACGTAATCTATGTATCATATTCTCCTAACTTTTAAAAATCAGGGCCAGATCCAATATTTGCTGTAATAACTTGTGCCAAAATAAATGCCCTTATTTATTTACCTTTGTCTGTACCTCTACTTATTTCTTTGTGATAGATTCCTAAAAGGGAAATCACTGCATAAAAAAATAGAAAAATTTACTCTTCTTGATATATATGGACAACTGCTTTTAAAAAGCGTGTACCAGTTAATGCTTCAATCAGCAGAGTACAGTATCAGTCTGTGCATACTCTTATTAGCATTGAACAGCACCATTTTGAATCTTTGCCAATTTGATAAATGAGAATTTATAACTCATTTACATATGCATTGCTGTGATTATTAGTGAATTATACATTGTGTTATAGTTATTCACCACTGGTATTTCAGATATGGCTTTTTGCCAATTTTTAGGGTCTTTTTATTTTAATCTTGATTTGCAAGAATTTTGTATATTAGGAATTATAACATTCATATTTGGTATAGATATTTCAGTTTTTAATTTGTCTTGAATTTTTATTGTAATGAAAGGAGAAGTATAGAATAATATTATATAAATAATCAAATATGTTCATGTTTTTAAGTTGACTTTTCAGATACTTTCTTTTTCTTTTCTTTTTTTTTTTTTTTTTTTTTTTTTTTGAGATGGAGCCTTGCACTTGTCAACTAGGCTGGAGTGAAATAGTGCGATCTCAGCTCATCACAATCTCTGCCTCCTGGGTCCAAATGATTCTCCTGCCTCAGCCTCCCAAGTAGCTGGGATTACAGGCTCCCACCACCACGCCGCCCAGCTAATTTTTTGTATTTTTAGTAGAGATGGAGTTTCACCATGTTGGACAGGCTAGTCTCGAACTCCTGACCTCAGGTGATCCACCTGCCTCAGTCTCCCAAAGTGCTGGCATTACAGGTGTGAGCCACTGCGCCCAGCCTCAGAAATGTTATAAATGGAAAACTCTTCCCTATTTTGAATCAGATTTTTAAAACAGAAAGTAAAAAGGTAATAACTTTTTTACTCATATTCTTTGATCTAGTGAAGCTCTGTAGTTTTTCCCATTTAATAAGATTTTTAACAGATTATCATTATTGTCATAATTGAACTATTTGGTCTTATGATATCTTGTTTTATGCTTTTACTTTCTGGGCTTTTTTTGCTATTTTGGGGAATTCCTAAAGGATTTTTTCTTCTCTAATCATTCAAAAGTTTCAAATCCTGTTTTGTTTTGTTTTTCTTATAGATTTTACCATTTAAACTATTCCCACATTTTCTTTAGTCAATATTCAAAGATCAATATCGCTAAGAATGAAATAACTTTTTCCCCCAACCCACCATATGTCCTAGAGACTTTTGTCTACTTTAAATTCCCTCTCCATCCAATCTTAATTTTCAGTATACCTTAAAACAAATTGGAGTTGACATTTTTATATACAATTTTTGTTTCAATATTTATATTCAATTTTGCAAACTTATCTATACTATGAAAAATTCACAGAACAATTTTGACAAGAAATTACACTGATTAGGGAGAATTTTTTGATTAGATACTATTTTATATTTTTAAAGTATCAGTTTTTTAAACTTTTTTACTGATACTTTTAAAAGTTCAGATTGAATACATATTCTTTTTTTAATATTTTATCAGTTTTATCTCACTGCTTCACAAACAATTCCCAGCTGGCAACCAAACTTAGCTGGGATGCTGGGCTACTAATGGTTTATAACATAGTCTTTGTGCCATCCCAATACGAGCTATAAAAAGCAAATGCTCAAGACCAACACGTGAACAGTCAGGATGAGATCTGTCTTTCCATTCAAGAGTTTGAGGCTCTGAACACCCACACCACATAATCCTTTCTTAAGATTTAACACCTGCAATTTTTAGAGATTAAAGTTACGTTTTCATTGTGCTTTTTCTGAATTCTCTTAGCTCTGTATATCTTTGCCTTTCCATAGAAGATGCTAGCAATCTAAAAGTCATAACAATTTATTGTTTCCTTCTGGGGGAAAGAGTTTAGTATTATTTGTTATTACGTAAAGGGCAAGCTATGGAAAGAGTGACTGTTTCCAAATACAATTTCAGGTGTACCTTGCTTTACTTAATAGATTTATTCCTGACCAACAGTATAAATTGAATTTGTATAAATCAAGTTAAATGTTAAATGCACTAAGGAAGCTTGTTAATTTAAATTCATCACATGACGTATCCTTTTTTAAAAGTATTATTAATCCTCTTTTCACATGTTTTATATATATGAACTTTCAAATATTAAGGACACTTAGTTCTAAACCAATGTGTCCTTCCCCTTTTATAATATGTTACATTTTATCAATGAAAAGCATAGTAATTCCCCAAAACAAAAGCAAGAAACAATTGCAATACATCAAGTCTTTTTGTTTTTGTTTTTGTTTTTGGTTAAATTAGTTTTTGACTATCAAGACAGAGAGAAAATGAGTATTGATTTAAATATATGAAAGAAAAAGAATCCAGATAATAGGGTCTTTAGGGAAGTTATAAGGAGATGAGGGATGGGATGGAATATTTTACCCAAGTAACGCGTGAAGTGAATACATCAAGTCCTAAAGGGGTATGAAAGGCATAGCTGTGGAAACTGTACCAAATCAACTATCGAACATGTCAAACAACAGAGCTAGATAAAGGATAGAAGATAAAATATACAGCCAACATGAGCATTGAAACTGAGAAACCAGGAAAAGTGAGCATGAAGAATGATAAACCACAGGGGGATAGGTAGGTGTTATTTGGAATAGTTAAACAAAGCAATGAATTAACCACAGCTATGCAAAGCAGAATGGAAGAATACCAAAACAACATCGAATGAGAAAAGAACATCACAGAAGCCTATATGCAGTATGCTTCCGTTTATTTATGTAAAATATACAATATTTAGCATTGGTTCTTTAGAAACAAAATCATATATGCTGAAGCATAAAGGAAAGCAAGAGTGAGGCAAATTTTACTTTCAATAATGGTATATTAAATAATGGCATATTAGTTATCCCACTGATAAGGTACTTAGAAAAATTGGAAAATAGGATGTAAATTTTCAGCTGGAGAACATTGGCACACTGGCAATTTAAATAAGTATTACTGTAAGAAGATGGAAATCCAGACAGAGGAGTGCAAAACTTGGGGCTTTTATCGGTAAAGGATCCAACAAGAAAGACCTGGCACATTCGAGTGGCATAATTGAGGAACAATCAGTGAAGGTACAATTCATAAGTGTGTGGATAGGATTAAGGGAAACCAGTGAGAGATGAGGAAATGCCTCAGAACTAACAACAGGTTGTTTGCTTGCCATTCCCAGCTTTAGCACTAAAGGGGCAAGGAAAGGAAGGAGTTACAGAGCTAAGAGAGAGCTGTAGGAAAGGGCTGCCTAGCAGGAGTTTGGGGTTTTAGTCAAATGCAGCCACTACTAATTTAGGAGCCAGCTGAGTGGGGCTGACGGAATAAACCCTGCTCTCACATTCCCTCCATCCTTCTGTTGGCTGAAGGTGCCCCCACTGGCCAAACCCAACCAGAATCCAAGGGAGAAGGAAGCTCACTGATGCTTCCACTTTTCAGGACAAAAAATACAATGGAAAGAAGTGGGATCTGGGTCTGGAAGAGCAAATATAGAATAGCCAGCAGAGTAGATCTGAAAGAGCTTGAACAAGTTTTTAGGTGGCCTCAAGGGCTAGAGGGACAAAAGTTTCTGGGAAGAATCTGATAACTTCCATGTGGTTTTGGTTTGTACTCTCAATGGCTGCATTTAGAAACAAAGGTGAAACAGAAGTAAGTCATTTCTTGCCTGGCCTGCCTGCCAGCTTTTTATCGGTTGAGTGGCCTAGAAAACCTAAATCACTGAAATTGGATTAAGTTCCAGACTGACAGTTTTCTAGGCACTGAAAGAAGAAAATGTAAATTCCCTCTCATGTAAGATCACATTTTACTAGGTTTCAACTTATTTCTATAAACTGGTCTTTGAATATAATGTTAAGCACACAGTCCATGGTAACCATATAAATGAGGAAATAAAACAATACAAATAAGAAACAACAGAAATATTAGCCAACAGAGTCAGATCCACAAATACTCCAGCTATTGGAAACTATCAGGCACAGACTTTAAACACAGATATGCTTTCAATGGTCATTAAGATAAAGAGAAGATTGAAAATAAAACTCAGAGAACAGGTAATGCTAAAAATGGACAGAAATTTGAAAAAGAATCATGTAGAAATTCTAAAACTTAAAAATACAATAATTACAATTAAGAATGAGACAAACAGCGCATTAAACACAACGGAACCTTGCATTAGCCCCCCATTTCAAGTTGGTCCTTTCTTGCCTCTTCTCTTTCAATTCATGCCTTTGGCCTCCAGGGGGAGCTACTAATGACTAAGTGACAAGAAGTTGAGCCCTGGCGGGGCGTGGTGGCTCACGCCTGTAATTCCAGCGCTTTGGGAGGCCGAGGCGGGGGGGATCACCTAAGTTCAGAAGTTCGAGAGCAGCCTGGTTCAACATGGCTAAATCCCATCTCTACCAAAAATACAAAAATTAGCTGGGCGTGGTGGTGGGCACCTGTAATCCCAGATACTCAGGAGGCTGAGGCAGGAGAATCATTTGAATCGGGGAGGTGGAGGTTGCAGTGAGCAGAGATTGTGCCATTACACTCCAACCTGGGCAACAAGAGCAAGACTCCATCTCAAAAAAAAAAAAAAAAAAAAAAAAATGTTGAGCCTGCTTTACAAATGCTTCTGTCTATGTAATATTTAGGTACCACCACAAAGTGAACAGCTACAATGCTATAATTCCCCCTCAGGGGTGACCCTGAAAGGCATTGCCAAAGGGAAATCTTCCTCTTGGGCAGAACTTCAAGTAGTACTTTATTATTCCACTTTGTCTGAAGTGAGAGATGGCCAGAAATACAAATCCACAACTCATTCATGGAAAGTTGACAATAGTTTTTCTGCCCAGAGACTTGAAAGGAATAAGATTGGAAAACTGGTGCCAAAGAATTCTGAGAAATAGCTATATGGATGGAAATATTAAAATGGACACAAACTGTGAGGATATTTGGGCCCCTTGTGTCCACAAATGAGTTCCTACTACAGAGTAGGCTCTTAATTAGGTGGATGAAATGATGTGTTTAGTGGGTGTGAGTAAGCCCTTTTCCCAAGACACAGTGCTTTCTCAATGGGCCCAGGAACAAAGTGGCCATGGTGGCAGGGATGAAGGTTATGTCTGTGTTAACCAAAGCTGACCTGGCTAATGCTACTGATGATTGTCTAATCTGCCAAAACTGGAGACCAACACTGAATCCCCAATATGGTAGCATTCCCAGGGATGGGGAGGACTAGCCAGCAACCTAGTAGCAGATTGATTACATTGGACTGCTTCCAACATGGAGGGGGCACAGATTCATTCTCACTGAAATAGACACACATTCTGGCAATAGATTTGCCTTTCCTGAAAATAAGGCTTCTACCAGAACTACCACCAAGGGGGTTACAGAATGAATTAGATAGACCACCACCTGGCCATTGGGGCTGTTTATGCTACTGACAAAATAGGCAGGAAAGTTAACTCTGCTCCCAGAGTGATTGATTCTAATTTCCAAGCAGAAATCAGGTTGTTGTTTCTACACAACAACAACAACAAATGTGGACTATACCTAGAACCCAGGCATTGCCAGGACACCTTTTAGTAGTTCTACACCCAGTAATAAAAATTAATGATGGAAAACTATGGCAAACTTGAAAAAAAAAAAAAAAAGGGGGCAGGACAACTGATAATTCAGACCCTTCAAAAATGAAGATTTGTGTCACTCTACCAGAGACCAAGAACCCTGGCCAGCTGAAGTTCTGGCTGAGAGGAAGGGAAATAGGTAGTGGGTAGTAGAAGAAAGAAGCCAAAGATATTAACTGCAGCCTCACAAGCAACTCCAGAAATGAAGACTCCTGTAGTCCACCTTATGCATGGGGGATATGTGCCAAGACCCCCAGTGGCTGCCTAAAACCACAGATAGTAGAAAATCTAATTGCCATCGGTTGGAACATGTCTCTGATCATGTCTTCCATCCACATATTTAAATCCTTTTCCTTATTAACTAAGCACTTGTCACTCACTATGGCTATAATTTTTGCAGTTTGAGGTGTACATTAGTCTGTTTTCACACTGCTGATAAAGACATACCTGAGACTGGGCAATTTACAGAAGAAAGAGGTTTAATGGACTTACAGATACACATGGTTGGGGAGGCCTCATGATCATGGAAGGAGGCAAGGAGGAGCAAATCACATCTTACATGGATGTCAGCAGGCAAACAGAGAGAGCTTGTGCAGGGGAACTCCCCCTTACAGAACCATCAGATCTCATGAGATTTACTTACTAACATGAGAACAGCATGGGAAAGACCTGCCCCCATGATTCAATTACATCCCACCAGGTCCCTCCCACAACACGTGGGAATTCAAGATGAGACTTGGGTGGGGACACAGCCAAACTCTATCAAGGTGCAGCAGCAAAACTAGGATGAATTTCCTTCCTCACGATGTCATAGATTTGTTCTTACTGTAGATCTTAGCAATCTTAGCATACAATTTTTTTTCTTTCCTTATTAAGTCAACAACCTTCATCTTTTCACTTAAAGTAAGCACTTTAAGCCTTCTCTTTGGTATATCCAAACTGCATGCATCAGTACTCTTGCACTTTGGAGTCACTATTAGGTAAAATAAGGATTACTTGAACAGAAACACTGCAATACCATGACAGTCAATCTGATAACAAAGACAGCTACTAAGTGACTAACAGGCAGATAGTATAGACAGTATAGATACACTGGACAAAGGGATGATTCACGTTTAGGCCAAGACGGAGCAGAAAGGCATGAAATTTCATCATGCTACTCAGAAAGGTGTACAATTTGAAACTTATAAATTGTGTATTTCTGGAATTTTTCCATTAATATGTTGAACCACAATTGATCACAGGTAAGTGAAACCACAGAAAGCAAAACAGCAGATAAAAGAATACTGCTAAATAGTAGTTTTGTATATTTTCCCTTTGCTTGCATATTCCCTTTGTGATATGAATGAGTTTATTTGTATTTGCTAATCTTTCCTTGTCACAAGTCCCAGTCCATGGTACTCTGCCCACTAACCAACTGTGGGCCAACTTAGGCCCAAGGCTACCCAAAGACTTTCACGAACAGCCAGTAGGCTGCAGCAATATGTTTTTCAAGGCTAAATTCTAGTCTTGGGTGGGGCAAAGCACGGAGGGATGCAGTCTACCAAATGTGTTGTTCCTTGGATTCTCTCCCTCAGCCCTAGGGTAAGCTTTAGAGTTCTCTTTTATTCTCTCCTAGTAGCTAATCCTCTATAAATAGTTTATGCTTGATATTTAATCTTCACTATTCAATTTACTGCACAGTTTCTGTTTCTGGATTGGACACTGGCTTATTCAAAAGCAAATAAAATAAACACTCTAATTAAGACACAAAAATTATCAGGCTTAATTTTTAAAAAGTAACATATGCCATTTTTAACATAAATATCTAAAGCTTAAAAATACAGAAAAGTTAAAATATATCATGTAAAAAAAAAGCTGGAGTAGTCATGTCAGTATCATATAAAATGGACTTTAACACAAATGCATTTCTAGAGATAAAAAGAAATTTATCTTTAGTCAATAATCAAAATTTCAGTTGCTTGAAAGATACTTCACTTTTTATTCACTTAAAATAGCATGGTCCTAAATATATATACAACTAAAACAAACCCACAACAAAAGGAAGTTTTAATATACATCTCTCGGTAATTAGTAAGACAAGCAGACAAAGAATTCAATAGGGACATGGAAAACTTGTATAGAATGAGCAAACCTGATCAGATAGACACTGCATACAACATCTGCACAATATATATGCCTTTTAGCAGCAAAATGGAATATATATATATTTTTTAATTTACCAAGTTCTGGAGCAAAAAGCAAAACTCAACACACTTTAAAGGTTTTAAAGTACACAGCTTGTTGCCTGCCAAATCTATCTATCATCTTCGGACCTCATGCTGAGATCCAGACCTGTATATCCAACCAATAATGTGCTGGAATGGTCTTGTAAGAGCAGACTGTGCCCATCTCTTCCCAATTCTGCATTGTTGACATCATATTGGTATTAAACTTGGACATGGTGGGAGTATGTGCTCCATGGATATCAGCAAATGCTACAGAAAAAAAAAAAAAGTTTTCTTCTTTATTGTTTGAGAATAAGTGATTAAATATTTACAGCACACCACCATATCCAACCCATTCTGAACCATCTCCACATGGATGTTGCAATGGTATCTCAATCTCAGTATGTCTAAGCATATTATCTCCCTTCTCCAAGTGTATGTACCCTATATCTTGTTTCTAGTTAATGATATCATCAACCATGTACTTATACAAACTAAAATCCCAGAATTTTTAACTCTTTTCTTCATTCCCACAGTAAATCAATGATCAATTCCCTATATTTTATGTTCAAAATGTATCTAAAATTTGTTCCCTCTTTTTCTTTCCTCCTACTATTGCTATAGGCAAAATAATCTATGATCTGTAATGTACTTCCAAGATTAATATATAAAATCTATAAAAACTGATTATGGCTAGGCTCAACCAATCAGAGCAGAAGCCAGCTGTAGGGCAGGTCAGAGCCCTGAGATATCTAAATGCTAAATCAAGAGGCGGTCCTGGGTTCCTAGGGGTGCATCAGGTAGCCAGAGCTGTGGCAGTGGGTGACAGTCGGAATCTCAGGGCAGCAGCTATATAACACCTGGTAAGGCAGTATCTCAATATTGGAACAACTGGGAAGCCATCCTAGCTGAATATTTGTCCTGAGCGTGGTATGCATACCATGGAGATATACGGGATAGTTTAAAGAGGGACATAGATAAACTCTTTAAATATGTATTTTACTGTGTTAAAAATATAACATACTGAGTCCAAATTTTAATAATGCACTTAATGTAAGGTGGATAGATAGATAGATAGATAGATAGATAGATAGACAGACAGACAGACAGACAGACAGATAGATAGATAGATAGATAGATAGATAGATAAATAGATGATAGATAGGTAGATAGATGATAGAGATAGATTAGATAGATAGATAGATAGATAGATAGATAGATAGATAGATAGATAGATAGATAGACAGACAGACAGAACCCTTGACAAAAATTAAGTGAATGACAGGAATTTGGAAGCCATGGTTCCCTGCCTCCACTTTCTCTTCTTTTCAAATGTCTCCTCCCGTGCTGCCAGAGTATTTTTTCTAAACACAGATTTGGTCTTTTCAATTCCACAATTTAAATTGTTAGACACTTCTTCATTGTGTATGGAATAAATCCAAACTCCTCAACAAAGTGTACAGCAATCTTGCAAATGTGGCATCATAAAATTCCCTTTACAATCTCACCAGAAACTCTATACTTTTCTCTACATGTTTCCATGTCTTTGTTTAGATTTTCTCCAGCTGGCAAATATACACATGACACTGAAACCTCAGTGCAAATGCCACTTTTTCGCTGAAGCTTTCCTCAACATTTCACACAGAATTCACAGCACTTTTTCTTCTCTTCTGTGGCACTTTTTAAACACTATGATTTAGAAGGGACAGTACACTAACTTGAAGATCCTTGTACTTCCAACTGCCTTTGTAGAGAGGATTTTATTGCTCGTTGACACCCTTCTCCAAAAGAATCAGCAAGAACCATTAGAATTCTGTATTAAAAATGGTACAATCAAGTTGTTATAACAAAGAGGATACAAAATACACAGGCCCAACAAGATAGAAATTTCTTTCTTTCTCATACAACAACCCAGGAATGAATGGTCAAGGTGTAGAAGAGCAGCTCCACCATTCTCAACATGCCACCTATATCTTTGCTTCTAAGGTGTACGGTCACTCTGGTCATCATGACTGCATCCAGCAAACAGGAAAGAGTCAAAGAAAAGTGCAAGCAAGCATCTTCATTTACAGGGCATTGTTTGCCAGTTGCACAGATCACGTCTGTTCACATTTCATTGCCCAGAATTTAGTTAGATGGCCCTATCTAAGCACAAATGAGGCTCAGAAATTCCATCTGCACAGGTCAGCAATGTGCCCAGTCAAAACCTGAGAGGTGCTGTTACTAAAGGAAAATGGAGAGAAATGGACACTGAACATAAATGATCAGTTGGTGCCTCCAACACAAAATGCAAATTTCTCCTTTTTACTTGCATGTTATGCGCAAAGATAAAAGGTTTTCTGGGGAAACTGTTGGAATGTTCGTCACAGTGATGTTTCTGGTTACTTTGCTATTTTAGTCATTTATGGTTTCCTTTACTACCATTAGTGCTGTTGCAGCTTATTCTATAAAATCAGACATATCTATGATCGCAGTATCTCAGCCAACATATAAATCTTATTATTTTATGGGATCATTAAACTCTGAGTCAGCTTGTGTGTCTCCTTTTTTTATATGGACGAGAGAGTAAACTAGGTCAACTTTCTTTCTTTATTTTCCACTCCAGCAGTACAAACCTGGCTTCCTACAAATAAGTCTCTCTTTCTAAAATACGGTTATCACATTCCTTTTTAAAATGTGCACATAGCTCTAAAATGATCTACAAGTTCCCACCATAAAATGTTTAGATGACTTACAACTTTTGCAACTTGACTGCTATTCAAAAAATGATGCACTAAACCTGACCAGAAAAGTATTGCTATCAACATGTGCATTCAATTTGCTAAGCGTCAGGTAGATTTCTCAAACAGTGCTCTCTTGGGCATAAAACTAAAATTTATCAAACTTTCCATCTGGCCTCAAGTTAATAAACATTTGCCTTCTGCACCGAACAAGACTGCAGTGGAGTTAGGGTTAAAAGAACCATAATAAGATACAATTACGTAGATAAATGGGACAAACACTGTAGGTGTTTGACTTGAAGCAATAATACATTTTATTTTTTGTGTGAGAGAAGAATGCTTCCATTTATCCTAGTGGGGGTTCTCCTAAACTACCAAGTACGAATTCCTTCTAGAGGCCAAACATGTCCCTCAGTAAGCATTTAAGCATGATTGAGAGCTGACTTGATGAGCCTGCCTGCATTAAAATAATTCTCCAGTGCAAAATTAAATTTAAACTAGCAGCCTTTCATGACTCTCTGGATAATCAGAAACTGAGAACTTGCATTTCAAAGGGGGCAAACTGGTCTCCCAGTGCCACAATGCTTTCTACACCATATGTGAAAGCAGTGGCTCAGTGGCTCTACCCACTTTGAGCCCTCCCTTCCAACCTCTTCACATGCTGGTGGTCAACAAATACTTTTATGGTGGTGATGGGACAAAAGTTATTAATGTTAAGAGTTTTCCCAGAGTTCTTCCTCATGTAGACTGCCAATCAGATTCAGCCTTGACTCTCTTACTCTTTTTGGGTCCTCCACCATCAAAGGGTACAGAACAAGGGTTAAGAGAGAAAGGACAAGAGCATGTAGACTTGGGCTAGAAGTGAAATCTTCAAGGGAATTTTGAAATAAGAGGCACAGAAACAGCTGCAGGATATGAAAGCAGTACTTGCAACAGGAAATTGGAGATACTTAGAATTGTGTGGGGATTCTAAGAATCATGATGCTTAGGAAACATAAGAATATGTATAAATGATTTGCACTGCTTTGAAACTACTTTTGGTTCCTGTAATTTTGTCTGTCTCTGAGATTTCTCTGGCATTAAATGAAGTGGGTACTAGCTTAAAGGCATTATAACTGTTTTCCCTTAGCACCCTGTCTTTCAAGAGGAATGGAAGGGGCCAACTTTGACATTATATTTCTTAAATGGGGTCAACTCCTGATCTCAGTATTCATCACTTTTTAAATCACATTCTGGGCAACTAAGAGAATGAAGTTTTCTGTTGTATCTGGGAGTGAAATTCATTGTCAACCGGAGTGGCTAAACAGAAGGCAAAGAAATTAGGACCAAGAAAGGGCCAGAGAAGCCTCCATGTTGATGGGTTTAACCAAGACAGCCTCAGAGTAAGCTGATTTTACATAATTTAAACTCTCCCATGTGTATGCCCCTCCCTTAACTGCTCCAGCTTTATTCCTTTGCTGTCTCAAGTCTGATCTCTCGCTGAGGAGTCAAAACACTATTGCAACCTCATTAACATAGAGATGGTACAGCAAAGCTGGGGGAGAAGGGTAGAAACAGAATTCATAATCAGCAGAGCTGGGTTCAAATTGTGAGTTGACCATTTACTTTCTTGCAAAAGTTACTTAAACTTTAGAAACTGCAGTCTTCTTTTCTGTAAAGTGGGGATAATGATAGGAACTGTCACATGGGGTTATTTTGAAGACTAAATGAGACAGCAGTGATAAAGCACTTAGCATGGAGTGTGGATCTTAATCCCCAAAGACACAATCCTGAACACCATAATCCCAAATGTTGAAATCCTAAAAGATCAAAATCCCTAATGTCTAAAATTCCAAAAACCACAATCATAGGACGGTTGGATCAGGAGGAACTATTATCTTGTTACGGTTGTTATCTGGAAATTAAGTGTGGTTTAAGGAGCTAGGAGTGGCTATGTATTTTGTCTTTCCATCATTTCCAATACTGGAGGTGTAAATTATGCAGAGACTTTTAGAGAGTTCTAATTTATTTCATGCATTTTTTGCAAATTTCACTCCACAAAAGTGCATTACCACAAGGTTGCCTTTGTGTATAAGCATAGTGCATGTATGTAAAAATGTTGAAACTTCTTCAATAAGTGAAGAGATGTCTTTTTTGCACATCTGCATCTGCATTTGCAAAGACAAAATTTCTCAAGATTTCGGCTGTTTGGGCAACTGCATATGTTGGGGACCTATCGCAGTTTTCGATCAGTCTTGTCAAAAGATTTAGGTTGTGTGTTACTATTTCAGATGACCACATTTCTGAAGATGAGTGCACACAATCACCAGCCATAGTGACATGTGTTTACACATCTCCCTTTTTGACCTATTTCTTTATGAATATGGTTCATCTGCTCATAACTGTTGTACTTATGTAACTCTTGTTGGTATACCTGATTGTTTATATACCTGATTGTTGGTATACCTGATGTTGGTATACCTGATGTTAGTATACCTGCTTGTAAAAATATGTATGTTATTATTGACTATTCTGTTGTGTAAAGTGGACTATGAAATGGTCTGTCATGTTTTCATATGTTCCTTAAATAAATACCCTTTGAAAATGGAAATAAATATCTTCTAAATAATTTGTAATTTTTTTTTTCAAAATTACATTTTCAGGATTTTGATCTTTTGGGATTCCAATATTTGGGATTGTCTTTTTTGGGATTATGATCAGCTCCCCTTAGAATGACACCCAACCCATACTAAGTTCTAAATAAATGTTAGCCATTAGCACATTATCATTAGCACATTGTTGTAGTTCAGTATTTCTTAGCTGTAATTATTTTTATTATTGTCATCCTATATCATCCTCCAACTCTTCTTTCTCTCTGCACCCTTGCCTTCTTTAAGGACATTTTCTGAACCTAATCTGCATGGCCCAATACAAGCTACTGCATTTGGATGTGATCACAACCCATCACAGGCTCATCAGAAGTCTTCAAGGAATCATCCCTGCCGGTATCCATCCAGCCTAGCCAAAAGTTTTTCACCTGCAACTCATTGGTGTTTCTTTCTGCTGAACTCATTATTCTTTCCAGGCACCACTGAGCCATCCTTCCAGTAGATGCAGCAAGTCTGAAATTTAATCAAAACGTCTTCTCTCCTTACCCTAACCTGGTATTCAAAATCCTCCCAGAAGAAAAATGAATTCAAATATTAATATTTATCACCATGGTTTTCTACAGACTTCTAAGAGGAAAGAAAGTGCGATTTTCTCTTTAAGTGTGAAATAATTTAAAGAAATACAAAAGCTTAAAAGAAGAACTTTTAGAAAAAAATTTTTAGATAATTATTCTCATCCTGAAAAATCTAAACCATCTTACCTACAAATATTCTCCCCGCTATGAAAGAAGAAACCTACAAGGAACAGGAGTGAGCACTGATAAATTCCGAATCTCTTGCAATTGTCCATCATCGCAGAAATCTTGTGAGATTAATGGTATCATCCCCTCCCAACCCCACTGCACAGATGAGGAAACTGAGGTTTAGGAAGGGGAAGTGATAAGGCCACCCAACTAGAAAATACCAGGGCTGTAACAGAAGCTCCGACTGTGAAAATCATTACAATACAAAACTCAGCAGCAGATCTAAACCTCTGATAGAGTTGCTTTTTCCCCACACTGCTCCTCACTTCCTTATTACTCTCATTGAATATCCATAATAACCCAGAAGAGCACTATATATAGAAAAGCACATTTTATTGGCTGATATTTTCACAGCTGGAGTCATTTCCCCTGTAGCATGTGACAGCTTCTGCATTGAGTTCACATGATAGCCTGGTGTTCTGAGTCACGGTTCAACTCAATTCCATTTACCAAACTCCCAGAGTCTTAAAAATCACTTTACTGGAGTTACAATCATGCGAAAACAAGTTACACAGAAGGACCTGCTGAGAGGGCAGCTGGGAAGTGTCCTGAGCAATTACAGATCAGCGGCATTCCTTTCTATTTGATCTTTAAAATCACAGCAGATTTTAAGTCGGGAGGAGAAAAGTCAGAGCACACGTGGAAAATAACCGGTGGGTGGATGAGAATGTCTCCAAGTTCCATTGTGTCATGCCCCTCTTCCATCCATCACACTTGCTTCCGTGACAGTTACTGGCAAAGCTCTGCTCTGAACCATTACCACGTAGGAGACGTAAGGGGATTTTATTATTGACTAGGCTAGGACAGGGATTTGGACCAGGCCTAGATTAGGACTAGGACTAGGAATATGGGTTTTTTGCACAATTATTTTATCAAACTATCCTAACATCTTTGCCTGATCTTTGTTTTCACATTTATTTTAGGTTCAAGGGTACATGTGCAGGTTTGTTATATAGATAAATTGCCTGTCACAGGAGTTTGCTATACAGACTACTATTTCATCACCCAGGTAATAAACTTAGTACCTGATAGGTAGTTTTTCAATTCTCACCCTTCTCCTACCCTCCATCCTCCAGTGGGCCCCAATGTCTGTGTTCTTTGCACCCATGTGTGTTCAGTGTTTAGCTCCCACTTATAAGGAAGAACACACAGTATTTGGTTTTGTGTTACTGTGTTAGTTTGCTTAGGATAATGGCCTCCAGCGCCATCGGAGTTGCCACATTCTTTTTATGGCTGAATAGTATTCCATGGTATATATGTACAACATTTTCTTTATGCAGTCTACCATTGGTGAACATCTAGGTTGATTCCATGTCTTTGCTATTGTGAATAATGCTGCAGTGAACATATGTGTGCATGTGTCTAAATGATACAACAATTTCTGTTTTTTGGGATATATATCCAATAATGGGATTGTTGGGTTGAATGGTAGCTCTGTTTCATGTTCTTTGAGGAATCACAAAACTTTTCCACAGTGGCTGAACTAAATTTAACTTCCCTCCAGCAGTGTACATGTATGCCCTCTTCTCTGCAGCCTCGCCAGCATGTGTTATTTTTTGACTTTATAATTGTATCCATTCTGACTGATGTGAAATGCCATCTCACTGTAGTTTTGATTTGCATTTCCCTAATGATTAGTAACATTGAGTATTTTTATATGCTTGTTGGCCACACGTATGTCTTCTGAGAATTGTCTGTTCCCGTTCTTTGCCCCTTTTTTAATGGGGTCATCTTTTGCTTGTTAATTTATTTAGGTTCCTTATAGATTGTGAATATTAGGCCTTTGTTGGATGCATAGTTTGCAAATATTTTCTCTCGTTCTGTAGGCTGTATGTTTACTCGGTTGATAGTTTCTTTTGCTGTGCAGAAACTCTTTAGTTTAGGTACCATTTGTCAATTTTTGTTTTTGTTGCAATTGTTTTTGATATCTTCATTACGAAATCTTTGCCAGGGCCTATGTCCAGAATGATATTTCCTAAGTTTTCTTCTAGGATTTTTACATTTAAGTCTTTAATCCATCTTGAGTTGCTTTTTGTATATGGTAAAAGGAAGAGGTCCAGCTTCAATCTTCTGCACATGGCTAGACAGTTACCCCAGTACCATTTATTGAATAGGAAATCCTTCCGTTACTGCATGTTTTTGTTGACTTTGTTGAAGATCAGATGATTGTAGGTGTTTAGTTCTGGGGTCTTTATTCTGTTCCATTGGTCTATGTGTCTATTTTTCTACCAGTACCATGTGGTTTGGATTACTGTAGTCTTGTAGCATAATTTGAAGTTGAGTAATGTGATGTTTCTAGCTTTTTCTAGTTCTTTTTGCTTAAGATTATTTTGGCTATTCACGATCTTTTTTGGTTCCATGTAAATTTTTGAATAGTATTTTTTAACTCTGTGAGAAATGTCATTGGTATTAAATAGTTTGATAGGAATAGCATTTTTTCAGTAACGTCATTCCTTTTGTTTTCAACTGACAATGAAGATCTTTGATATCTTCAGTAGACATCAGTGTTGCTCACCAATGTTTTCAGGCTCCTCTTTCAGGTCTGCAGGGATATTGTTCTTCACTATACTCTTGATGTTAGTCCTGGCCTGGTAAGTTGGTTTGGTCAATGATGTGTGTCACTTCTGGCCAGAGTATTTAATTGCACTTGTTTTAATCTTTGTCTCTGCTTCCTTCCCCTCTCTTGACGATCATGGGAGCATGTGTTGACATGAAATTGCCAATAAGAGCTCAGCAGCCTGGAAGGCTGAGCTAACACATAAGTATTTTAGAGAATGACCTAAAACCCCATCAGGCCTGCCACAAGAAATACTCTTTTTATGTGTAACTGCTGAGATTTCCAGGTTATTCATATACTGCAGTATGAACCAGCCTATCTTATTGCACATGATGTATCAATTCTATTTGGCTGATAGGAATAGAAAACTCAACTGTAATGGCATATACACATAATAGGCCTATTTGGCTTGCATCATAAGAAAGCCTAATGAAAGCAACCAGAAGTAGATGGTTCAGTGATATCTTCCATAATTCTTCCATCTTCTTATTCAGTGATTTCTGGCTATGGTTTTAGTCCTTGTGGCATCAAATGGCTTCTGCTCCTACAGGCATTGCATTCATGTTCCAAGCAGGAAGAAGCAGCAAGTCTTTGTCCCTTACTTTACGAGGGAGATTAATAGGAGAAATGAGATAAAAGTCTACTAATGTGCACACAGGGAAGAACCAATGATTACCCCTGTATTAGTCCATTTTCATGCTGCTGATGAGGATATACCTTAGACTGGGCAATTTACAAAAGAAAGAGGTTTAATGGACTTACAGTTCCACATGGCTGGGGAGACCTCACAATCATGGCGGAAGGCAAGGAAGAACAAGTCTCATCTTACATGGATGGCAGAAGGCAAGGAGATAGAATGAGAGCCAAACAAAATGAGTTTCCCCATATCAAACCATCAGATCTCATGAGACTTAATCACTACCACAAGAACAGTATGGAGGAAACCATCCACATGAATCAATTATCTCCCACCGGGTCCCTCATACAACATATGAGAATTCAAGATGAGATTTGGGTGGGGACATAGTCAAACCATGTCACCTTGTCCCTGGCCCCTCCCCTCCCAAATCTCATGCCTTCACATTTCAAAACCAATCATGCTTTCCCAACAGTCCCCTAAAGTCTTAACTCATTTCAGCATTAACTTGAAACTTCTGTAGTTCAAGATCTCATCTGATACAAGGAAAATCCCTTCCATCTATGAGCCTGTGACACCAAAAGCAAACTAGCTACTTCCTAGATGTGATGGAGGTACAGGTATTTGGTCAATACAGCCATTCCGAATGGGAGAAATTGACCAAAACAAAGGGTCTAACAGGGCCCATGCAAGTCTGAAATCCAGCAGGGCAGTCAAATCTTAAAGCTCCATAATGATCTCCTTTGATTTCATGTCTCACTTCCAGGTCATGCTGATGCAAGAAGTGGGTTCTCATCATATTGGGCAGCTCTGCCCCTGTGGCTTTGCAGGGTACAGCCTCCCTTCTGGCTGCTTTTACAAGCTGGTGTTAAGTGTCTGTGACTTTCCCAGACACTCAATGCAAGATGTAGGTGGATCTACCATTCTGGGATCTGTTAGACGGTGGTCCTCTTCTCATAGCTCCATTAGGCAGTGCCCCAGTAGGGACTCTGTGTGGGGACTCCTACCCCACATTTCCCTTCTGCCCTAGTAGAGGCTCCCCATGAGAGCCCTGCCCCTGCAGCAAACTTCTGCCTGGATATCCATGTGTTTCCATACATCCTCTGAAAAACTAGGCATAAGTTCCCAAACCTCAATTCTTGACTTCTGTGTACCTGCAGGCTCAACACCACGTGGAAGCTGCCAAGGCTTGGGGCCTGCACCCTCTGAAGCAATGGCCAGAGCTGTACCTTGGCCCCTTTTAGTCATGGCTAGAACAGCTGGGATGCAGGGCACCAAGTCCCTAGACTGCACAAAGCATAGGGACCCTGGGCCTGGCCCACAAAACCACATTTCCTCCTAGACCTCTGGGCCTATGATGGGAGGGGCTGCCACAAAGACCTCTAACATGCCCTGGAGACATTTCCCCATTGTCTTGGGAATTAACATTCGTTTCCTTGTGACTTATGCAAATTTCTGCAGCTGGCTTGAATTTCTCCTCAGAAAATGAGATTTTCTTTTCTATCACATTGTCAATCTGCAAATTTTCCAAACTTTTATGCTCTGGTTCTCTTATAAAACTGAATGCCTTTAACAGCACTCAAGTCACTTCTTGAATGGTTTGCTGCTTAGAAATTTATTCTGCCAGACACCCTAAATTATCTCTCTCAAGTTCAAATTTCCACAAATTTCTAGGGCAGGTGCAATATGCCACAAGTCTCTTTGGTAAAATGTAACAAGAATTACCTTTGCTCCAGTTCCCAGTGAGTTCCTCATCTCCATCTGAGACTACCTCAGTCAGAACTTCATGGTCCATGTTGCTATCAGCATTTTGAGAAATGCCATTCAACAAATCTCTGGGGAGTTCCAAACTTTCCCACATCTTCCGATCTTCTTCTGAGCCCTACAAACTATTCCAACCTCTGCTGGTTACCCAGTTCCAAAGTTGCTGCCACATTTTCGGGTATCTTTTCAGCAACACCCCATTCCTGGCACCAATTTAGTTGGCTCTCAGACTGCTGATAAAGACATACCCGAGACCGAGCAATTTACAAAAGAAAGAGGTTTAATGAACTTACAGTTCCTCATAGCTGGGGAGGACTCACAATCATGGTGGAAGGCAAGGAGGAGCAAGTCACATCTTATGTGGATGGCAGCAGGCAAAAAGAGAGCTTGTGCAGGGAAATTCCTGTTTATAAAACCATAAGATCTCATGAGACTCATTTACCATCATGAGAACAGTGCAAGAAAGACTTGTCCCCGTGATTCAATTACTTCCCACTAGGTTCCTCCCACAATACATGGGAATTCAAGATGAGATATGGGTGGGGACACAGCCAAACCATATAAGTTTATATACATGCATACTTAACCATTGTGTTATACTTGCCTACAGTATTCAGTACAGTCACATGCTGTATAGGTTTGTAGCTTAGGAGCAATAAACTCTACCATACAACTTAGGTGTGTAGTAGGCACTATCTAGGTTTGTGTAAGTACACTCTATGATGTTAACACAATGACATCACCTACCAATGTATTTCCCAGAATCCATTCGCTTTGTTAAGTGATGTATAACAGTACATACAAAGTACAGTTATAGTTCTGAGGATGGTATCCTCAAAGTAGGGGGTTCATAGAGAATGGGAACAGATTAGGGAACATGATGTTCAAGCTGAATGTTGAAGGATTGAGTAGGAGCTTGCCAGGAAAAAGAAATGAGGGAGAGATCCTCCCAAGCAGAGGAAACAAATATTCACATATTGGTTCCCAGAACCACAGAACATGATTTTCCAAACTTTATGTGTTTCCTAACTCCCATTTTATACATTTATAATATATTTCAGCAATATTATGGGGCAATTATATATGCTTGTTATCACTAGATTTTCCTCCAATAAATTACACAGAGCAATGAAAAAAGAGATATAACTAAGGTGTGAAAATAGATACAGCCTTCACTTTCAAAAATCTGGCCCTCTCAAATGTGCAGCTATCATTAGGAAAGCCAAATGTCCTATTGCTTTTATATGTCCTCCTATAAAATAAAATGAAAAACACACATTTGTTCTACAGGAGCTGAGGAATGCTTTTGTGAGAACATGTGATATAATTGAAAACAGTAGGATTTAGTGTTGCTTGTGTGCTTCAACTTAAAAAGATCCCTTGAACAATTTAATCCATATATGAGACCTCCATTTCACTCCCTCCTTTCTCTCTCTATAATAGCCACTGGGATAGAGAAGAAGAAAACCCATAAAATATACAGGTATCAAATCATCTAGTTGTACTCAATTAAACCATGAATGGTTAAAAAAAATGGGCAATTTCCCTGCTACAATAATACACATTTAATTCATTTGCAGCAAATATAGTAGTCTTGACTTCTAACCCTTTAGATGAGTGAAAATCCTGAATAAGATAAGTATCTTGTAAGATTTATGAAAATATAAACCATGTTGTTGTTGCCTTTATATGCTGCCCTAACTAAAGTAATGCATGTACCAGCTGCATCATAAAAACTGATTGGCTAATTAGTTGAATGAGTTCATAAATGAGAAGAGAGGCTGTAGAGTTTATGATAAAGTGCCAAGATGTAATTTATTCCAATGATTTGTGTTATTCTAATATCTTACAGAAATTATTTTAAACAAAGAAAATATAGGTTTGTTTAACAACAGTACTTATTAAATGCCAGGCAGGCATTGTTCTAACTGCTTTGTATATAGTAACTCGTTTAGTCTTCCCAACAACCCCATGGGAGTATCTTTGATGCTGTACTGAGATTGGTTGGCCCAAACCACATATTTTAAAACAAAGGAACTTTACATTTCCAAAGGGAAATTATGGTCCTGAGTAATAGATGGTTGGGTAGAAGCCAAGAGGTGTCCATCACACTTGCAGAATGAATAACTTCATCAAGACTGAACCCATCTCTTCTGTCTCAGAGTAAGCTCTCACTTCACTCTGCAACCCTCTTCCCAGAATAAAAGCATACAGTATATGATGAGTCACTAATACATTAATGTCGATTCTCATTAGAACAATAAATACTTCATTCAACTAATTTTATTGAGCAAGATTATTGTATTCTTTACATGGATGAGGAAATTATGTCTCAGAGACATTTCTTGGTAAGATTACCCTACATGGCAGTAAGGCTTTTGGGAGAAATTCTCCAATTTACTGGAAGTCTCATCTTTTCTCCATGAAGTTCTTTAAAATGACTCCAATTTCAGCTCAGAGGTATTTGGGAGATTATGTTTACAAATATAAGATCATTATTTATAAAACTTTAGGTAAATTTAGGCAAGTAAAAACTTAACAAGGCTAGCATCTTATAAATCACTTGAAAGTGCAAATCATGTTCCCTTTATTTTTTTTAATTTTTTTAAATTTTTGTGGGTACATAGTAGGTGTATATATTTGTGGGGTAAATGAGATGTTTTGATACATGCATGTAATGTGAAATAAACACATCATGGAGAACGGGGTATCCATAGTCTCAAGCATTTATCTTTTGTGTTATACACAATTACACCTTTTTAGCTTTCTTAAATGTACACTTAAGTTATTACTGACCATAGTCAACCTGTTGTGTGATCAAATAGTGTGTCTTATTCATTCTTTCTATTTTTTGTACCCATTATCTATCTCCATCTCCCCCAAAAGTCCACCACTACCCTTCCCAGCCTCTCTCTTGTAACAATCCTTCTAATCTCCATCTCCATGAGTACAATTGTTTACAAAAAAAAAAGGAGGCTTATTGGATTTACAGTTCCACATGGTTAGGAAGGCCTCACAATCATGGCAGAAGGTGAAAGGCACATCTCACATGGCAACAGACAGGAGAAGAGAGCTTGTGCAGGGAAACTCCCCCTTTCAAAACCGTCAGATCTCGTGAGACTTATTCACTATCATGAGAACAGCATGAGAAACACCCACCCCATGATTCAACTACCCCTCACCAGCTCCCTCCCACAACACGTGATAATTCAAGATGAGATTTGGGTGGGGACACAGCCAAACCGTATCATCACCATACCATCTGCAGAGGGAGATCCATCCTTCAAGCCACACACAAGAAGAAATAGTCTTGTGCCCTCTCTGGCACCTTTAAACACTCGATTCCCTGGGTGAAGGGAAGTGCAAGGGGGCAGGGAAAAATGAGACTGGAATAAACAGCCTGTTAAAGAATCCTCACCTCTGTCTCTTATTTTTAGACCCTTTTCCTTCAGCAATTATCCATCAAGTACCTAACATGTGGCAGGCTCTATTCTGCATATGTGAACAAAAGACACACAAAAATGTCTGCCCTTGTGAGACCTATGTTCTAGTGGACTTCATATTCTAGAACTATTAGAGAAAACTGGCTGGAGAAATAATAATATTGGAAGGCTCTATTAGGGCTTTTGGAAAGTCAAACTTAAATTATCAAATGTTAATTCTCAGTCTCAAAATGTCATAAACAGGGCTCTCCTCCCTCCCTCCACTTCCACACTACCGTGATGGTAGTTTAAGAGAACGAAAACAGGCATACATCAGCAACTTCATAAACACTGATCTGAAGGCCTGCCTTGAATGTCAATAATTTCAAACTTACCTGAAGGGAAAACTGGGGAGCAGTGGGCCTTTCAGTCAACACTATGCCAACCCAAGAATTAGGTATAAAATAATCCAAAGTCAATAGTCAGACTTAAAGTGTTTAAAGGAGAAAAAGATGAAGTCAGATATCCCAGTGGAAATACGTCACCCAATAAAGGAAAACTGAATACTGAATGGTATCATGTAAAAATAACTTTTGATGAATTAGATGTCAGGGAAGTTTTGGCTCACTGTCTGTTATTGCCCCCTAACAGCCCCTGTCTACACATGAAGAGCTGGTCAATCGTCCAGACCATGTCAGAATCATATTCTTATTCTGAAAAGATGCCTCATTATGCAGGATAATTTAGCATGATCAATGAAAGAATTAACTAAATGACTCATGGCATTTGTAATGCACTCAAGAGCTTTCACCTATAATACCTACAGCAAGCCCTCAAGTTGGGCTTTGAGTTGGCTAATAAGCATGTGTTATTAATCACAAGACACATATGTACCTGATTTTAGGCCTCTGAGATAAAAAGGCCTTTAATTTTTGTGAAGCCAAAGGGTAAACTCTACGGTGATTCGTTAAATATAGGCTCAGTGTATCCACAGCAATTCAGTAATGCAACATTTGCTAAGAAGTTATTGTCATTGTAATAGAATGAATACATGTACATTTTATTCAGGTACAATAAATCCATTACTAGGCATTTTTTCCATCAAATGTCTACAAAGTAAGAAAGGAAAGAAATCTGTATACTGACGGACTCCCTTCTGACAGGTACCCTTCTCTCATTTAATCTTTACAGAAACTCTGTTTAGTATTATTAGATCTATTTTGTACATAAGGAAACTGAGACTCAGAGAGGCAAAATAACTTGAGTAACTTTTCCTTGTTCTCACAGTCAAAAAGGTGGTAAAGCCAAGATAGTAAACTGATATGGTTTGGCTCTGTGTCCCTACCCAAATCTCATCTGGAATTGTAATTCCCACGTGTCAAGGGAGGGATCTGGTGGGAAGTGATTGGATCATAGGGGCAGTTTCCCTCATGCTGTTCTCATGATAGTGAGTGAGTTCTCATGAGACCTGATGGTTTCATAAGTGGCAGTTTCCCCTGCTCCCTCTGTCCCTTCCTGCCATGTAAGATATGCCTTGCTTCCCCTTCGTCTTCCGTCATGATTCTAAGTTTCCTGAGCCATGCAGAACTGTGAGTTCAGCCATGCAGAACTGTGAGTCAATTAAACCTCCTTCCTTTATAAATTACCTAGTCTCCAGTAGTATCTTTATAGCAATGTGAGGACAGACCAATACATAAACCAAATTTTACCTCTCCAGATGCTTACACTTGTGCAGGAAACTGCTGAGCGCTATCCAGTTTCCCCCAATGGGTGGCAGCTATAATCCCTATGTTTGGTGGATTTATAATTCAGTTAAACAGATGGAAGAGAGAAATACAGAAGCTAAAAAGAGATAATAGATACATCAGCAAAAAAGTGTAACAATGCCACACACACACACACACACACAGAGTATTAGGCTGTGCTTGCATTGCTATCAAGAAATACTTGAGACTGGGAATATATAAGAAAAGAGGTTTCATTGGCTCATGGTTCTGCAGGTGCACAGGAAGCATAGTGCCAGCATCGGTTTCTGGGGACGCCTCAGGAAGCTTTTATTCATGGCCAAAGTTGAAGTGGGAGCAGGCATGTCACATGATGAAAATAGGAGCAAGAGGAAGTTAGAGGGGGTGGCAGTGGAGGTGCCACACACTTTTAAATGACCTTATCTAGAAAGAACTTACTATTAGGAAGATAGCACTAAGCCATGGGGGATCTGACTTCATCATCAAAACACCTCCTACTGGGCCTCACCTCCAGCCTTGGGGGTTGCAATTCAACATGAGATTTGGGCAGGGACAAATATCCAAACTGTCTATCTCTCTTTCTCTCTCTCTCTCTCTGTCTTTGTCTCCTCTCTCTCACACACACACATACACACACACATACACATACACATACACATACAAACACACACATACACATACATTCAGTGCTTTATAGTTTTCAGGATGCAGTATTGATTTTTCTAATCATCAAAAAGCTCCTGACGTGTGTGTGTGTGTGTGTGTGTGTGTGTGTGTGTATTTATGTATATATATAAAATTTTTTTTTAAAATTGAGATGGAGTCTTGCTCTATTGCCCAGGCTGGAGTGCAGTGATGTGATCTCGGCTCACTGCAAGCTCCACCTCCTGGGTTCACACCATTCTCCTGCCTCAGCCTCCCGATTAGCTGGGACTACAGATGCCCGCCACTGCGCCCGGCTAAGTTTTTGTATTTTTAGTAGAGACGGGGTTTCACTGTGGTCTCGATCTCCAGACCTCGTGATCCGTCCACCTCGGCTCCCCAAAGCGCTGGGATTACAGGCGTGAGCCACCGTGCCTGGCTGACATATATATTTCCAAGCAAGAGGTATTTCCATGTCTTTGTCTAACATTTTGTATTTGAAAGTAATCTTCACAGTTGTAAAACTTGAGTGTTTCCTAAAACATATTGCACATTCCAAATACACTGGCCTAAACCTTTAGTTTTCACACATGATTAGGAGGCAGAGCACCCAGAAGCCAGAGACCTCTTTGAGGAAGACTATCAAATATTGTTTCATAAATCCAAAATACCGAAAACAAAATGATGTGCTAAGTTGGATATCATATTATGTCAGCATAGATAAATGACAGCAAATGCCAAAGGTTTAAGGAAAATGCAGGATGGAAAACCTAACTTAGAGAGTGGATCTGCCAATGCTTTTGGTTGACATTTCTACAAACTTTGAAAAGTTTTTTCCCAATAGTGGATCATCTTGACCTACTTCATGGAACTCCTAAGTGCAGCCCTGAGAACACACAAGGTGGCAGGCCAGGAACTCTGAAAATAAGCCTCCAGTTTTTAATGCTGATTCCCATCTGAAGTGGTAACAGCACAGTTAATATCCATCATGGCTGACCGATACTGCCTGGTTAGGGCCACCTTTGATTCAGAGAATTGGAGTTGGTGTATGCTGAGTTCCTACTATCTGCAGGCTCAATGCCTAGTGCTTTACCTTAATTTTATCAAATACTGAAGCATGTACTATTATTTTAATTTTTAGATGAAGATAGTGTTATATCCAGAGGTTAGCTTGCCCAAAGGCACACAGTCAGTAAATCATAACACCTCACTATACATGATGATAGCAGTTTGGTGAATCTCCTAAAATTATATCAAGGATCAAATTAGATAAGCAAAAAAAGCTTTGAAACTTTTAAACTTTCACCTAAGTTTGTTGTATCATCATTATAATCATAAGTATCATCAACATTTCCATCATTGCAATCATCATCAGTGGGTCACCTTTTAAAGAAATCTGTCACTTGATAATAAATAGTAACATCAAAATGATTTTACTTAACTCATGATCACCAAGACAGTTTTAATGATAGGAAAGCATATCTCATCAAAAATGGAAGCAAAAAAACTGGTCTCATTTGGCCTGAAAATGAGAAAAATAAATAAAGGCCCAATAACTATTTAGTGATGACATTTATTTTAGTTATATAAGCAATCTAACAAAAGAGCAGGAATGATAGGAAACAAAAGAAATATTATGCTTAGCCCAACCACAATAACACAACCGTTGTCAACATGTTAGTATAACTCTTTCTAGTTTTGTAATATTCATATTCTATGTAGCTATATTCAGCATACGTATAGTTATATATCCTGTTTTTAAGTCACAAATACTATATCACCATTTTAGGAGGTTTTTATATAATCTTTTTAACCTTTTCTTATAACAGCCTTATAATAGGCCACATTCGATGTTACTTAACAAGTCTTATTGGTAAATTCTAATTTTTATAATTCTGTGATTTAACAAAAATATTTATACACATATGCTATCATTTGAATTTTCAGGAGACATTAGCAAAACTGTGTACGAGAACAATTTGTGGTTCCAGATTCATTCTAACAAATATTTTTCCCAAAAGTATATACCAATATAGAGTGCCAACAATCCTTAGGAATACTGGTTCAACCAAATACTTGCTAGAACTGTAATATTGTTATTTAAGAATTTCTTGGCCGGGCGCGGTGGCTCACGCCTGTAATCCCAGCACTTTGGGAGGCCGAGACGGGCGGATCACGAGGTCAGGAGATAGAGACCATCCTGGCTAACACGGTGAAACCCCGTCTCTACTAAAAAATACAAAAAACTAGCCGGGCGAGGTGGCGGGCGCCTATAGTCCCAGCTACTCGGGAGGCTGAGGCAGGAGAATGGCGTGAACCCGGGAGGCGGAGCTTGCAGTGAGCTGAGATCCGGCCGCTGCACTCCAGCCTGGGTGACAGAGCGAGACTCCGTCTCAAAAAAAAAAGAAAAAGAAAAAAAAAAGAATTTCTTTGCTAACTAATAGAAGGAAAATAGTGTCTCTTTGTTCTAAAAATAGATTTCTTTGCTATTAGTGACAGTAAACTTTTCCCCATATACTTACTTGTTATATTTGCCGTTTTGTGAATTATCCCAAGTTTTTTACTTATTGTTCTGTACCATTCTTAGTGATTTTTCCTTAATAATTTGCACAAGCTCTTTTTCTAAAGATGATATTTTCCTGACCATAAACATCCGCAAACATTTTTCCTCAATCTGATATTAGCCTTTTTGCTTTGATTGCTTTATTTGATATTTAAAGGTTTAGCTTTATGTTTCTATAAAGCTGTCTATTCTAATGTGATTGGTGGGGTGGCGGAATTTCTAAGCTTAGAAATTTAGGGCCTCTACAAATGTTTAATGAATATTTATTTCTTGTTTTCTTAACACCTTTGTAAAACCTAACTCCTTGATAAAGTACAACTCATAGCTCTGTAGCGCGGTCTCTCTCAGGTCTTACCACTCTATCTCACCTCACTTTCTCTGCTTTAGTCTTTTCCTCCTCCAAGTTTCTTTATGCTCTTCTTGCTCTGCCCAGCTCTTAAGTGTTGAAACTTCTCAGAAATCTGCCTTTGTCCTCTTCTCTTATTCCTCTGCACGCTACTGCCCCTGGGCAGTCTCCCCTATTCCCTTACCTGCAATTGTTCCCACTACAGCTTTGACCTTCCAATCTCTATGTCCAGGCCCAACCAGGTCAGAAACCCAGACATCATCCTTGGCTTCTTTCTCTCTCCTACCCTCAATAACCAGATTCTGTAGATTCTGCCTCCTCATTTTGCCCCTTTCCTGTTGTCCTGTTCTCCATCCCCACTGCCATTCTCCCAGAGCTGGCCCTTGTCACACAGCTACCATTGCCTCTTTACCAACCTTCTTGCCTCCAATCCTGTCCTTTTCAACACTTCCTCTTTGAGCTCCAGGGGATCTTGTTATCATCACAACCTGTCCTGTAACTTCTCTGTCTAAAGTTGTCTGCTCATTGGAAAACAAGTACAGACCACGGGTTATGGTAAAATTCTACAGGGGAGATCCAGAAAGAGGCGTACCTAATGGGAACAAACACAGGTTAGAGAGTTGATAGTAACTGTGGATAAAAAGGAGGCAGGCAGGAAGGAAGTCTTCATAGAAAAGGCTATGGGAATATATAATATCTAACATATATTGGGGGCCTTCTTCTGGGCAAGACATTTTACCTGTAGTAGCCTATTTAGTTTTCAGCAATAGCCATATAAAATAGGTACCATTACCAGCCCCTTCTTATAGACGAGGAACATGAATCAATAGAATATCAAAGACAGTGCCTTTAGACACACTGCTGGAGAGTGGAAGAGCCAATATTTCTCATCCCAAGGTCCATGCTCTTAACCATGATGCGAACCTGCCTCTTACAGGGGTTTGGAGGAAAAAAGTGTGAAGAAAGAGAGACTAAGAGAAAGAAAGAAAAGATTGTGAGAGATATGACACCAGGTATCCAGTTAGGTAAGCCAGGAATCTGACAGTCAGGAATCCTGGGTTATGATCCTACACTGTTGTGTTAACTTTGGAATAATGAGTAAAATTTACTTGCTTCAATTTCAGCATTTGTAAAATGAAGTTATTGCTACTTCCTCTTATAGTTTCTCACCAGCATATACCTTAGATTCCTTTATACATTTATAATAGCATGGCATTATTAAAATTAAGATCAGATCTACCAGCATGAGTATCAAAAGATAAGAAAAACTTGCCATCTTCACAAATATTTCAAATATTGTTCCAAATTTTTTAATTCCCGAAGGAGTTTGGTTTCCAGAACTCTTGAGCTCTACAGTTCTGAGAATCTTGTGCAATGTGCCCCGGAACTAAGTCTGCTTTTCTTCTTGCCCCAGCTTCTAGAAGTACTAGAGAACTTCTCAAAGTATGTGAACTTCATTATCAAGTACTCCATACAACTTTAAAAAGAAACAACCTTGAGGAGTCTAGAGCAGATTCCTAAAAGCAAGGGCAGACATCTCCAAGGAAAGGTCTTCTAATTGGCATCTTCACCTGCTGCCTTAGTTCATCCAGTTCAGGGCTTGGATCCAGACCATCCTGGAAACAAACACAGCCCATGAATTATTCTGGGGATGAAATGTAGATGGTCTCTGCCTCCAGGGGCATGAGTTTAACCCACTTGGTCTCCCAAGCATTAAACTTGCTTCTTTTAATTGAAAGAAATTCTGTTGAGAAACTTTGCTTCAGTGACAAAGTCAATCTAAAGGTTTGGAGATTTTCTTTCCTTCTTCAGGAAAGTGTCTTTCAACTAAATTGACACTCAGCCACCTACACTGTTTCTATAGTAATCCCTTATTAACCAGGGTCTCTTAAACCCCAAAAATAAAAAGCCTAGCCCATCAGCCACAGGAAGCATTAAGAATTCTCATTTTATATGTGAAACCACATTTTTTGTTCTTGTCCCCTTGCCCTAATCATTTAAAATTATTGCTTGGTGACTCAGTGTTTCTCCTTCTAAACTTATTTGTGGGAAAGAACTGCAATATATGCTTTGATTCAGGATAATGTATCAAGATTTGGGGAGAAGAAATTTATGGATTGGGCAATTTCCCCTCTCATTTTGGAAATCATGAGTAAATCTATAGGATGTGACGATAACCCCTCCCTGTATCCTATGAGACTTTTGTTTTTCATTTGCTGCTATATACAAAAGAGGCAAAAAGCAATTTGTAGGAAGGTAGTATTGATAATCTAAAAAGAAAATGTCATAAAATAATTGAATGACAGTTAAAAATTAGTGGCATTATGTAATGAATCAATATGAGTTATAAAAGCAAAATAAATCTGAGTACATTGACAAGAAGTTAAAAATATTAGGAGATTGGAACATAATTTGTCATTCTAAAATCATTATATAACTTAATTCCAAAAGGCTAGAGAAAAATACTACTAGAAAGTAGTACTAGTGAAATTATCCTGTCTTTGAGGATAAAATAATATAAAAAGAGGGAGAAAATAAGCCTTTGAAATTCTGTTTATTATTACCTACATTCAAAACCATCTTAAGTAAACTGCCCAATACACTTCATACCAATTCACCCAACTGTCCTGAGGCCAGGAAGGCAGAAAAGTATCTTTTCAAGATTCCGGTTGATTGGTGGTGTCTGCCTGCAGGGCTAAGCTGAAAAAAATTGTGAGGCTAAGCCTGGGCCCAGCAGGCAAGACTACTAGAATTTACTAGTGATGTCTGTCATGGGTATTTAGGATTAGGAGAGGAGATGCTGGAAGACATACTAAATATTTGCCCATCTTAAATCCCAAAAGCATGTTATCCAGACATGAGTGAAACGTATGAAGATTCTCATGTGTGTCTCTTTGTATACATAGGTAAGCAACTGATGGATTGTAGAGAATGCAAATATTCAGCAACTTTACAAGACAATATCAAATTGCTTTTCAAAGTGGTTGTATTAGTTCATTAGTAACATTAGTTACACTAGCAATAAGGAAGTTATTACTAGTAAGTTACACCAGGAATGAGGAATCTCAAACACAGATAAATTTTCCCAAAGTCCTACAACTATAAGTGATGGGGACAGATTGGGATACGGGTATATCCCTTCAAAAGTCTGCTTTTTTCACAACTGCTTTAAGAGCAGAGAAGATACAAAATTAGCTCGTTAGGCCTAAGGAAAAGTAATTGCTAAAGAGGCGTTGGGTAGACTTCAGGATATAATAGAACACTAAGCAAAGTTCTAATGACCATATACAGAGCAATGTTGATCAAACTTGAGGGCTGACCACTGAAGCTTATCACAAAACGAATGGGAACTCAGGGTTTGAGGAAAACCTTGAGCTGGATATCCAGTTAAAGTTGAAGGAACCCAACTATAGAGAACAAATTATGTGCTTTGTACCTTAACTACCAGTTTCCACCTTGAAGACTGTTTGCTTCAAATCAAAGGAGATTTTCATGTTGAGATTTTTATGGGTAGGTTGAAGTTAACAACAGGAAATGTTGTTTCCTGTTCCTGTTAACAACAACATAAGGAGATGTAAGGATGTAAAAGTGGTTGGTGCTGGATTAAAGAAAGATGAAACCAAATGTTACTATGTAAAGCAAAACCAACAGGAAATGTAAAGCATGTTTCCAAAGTTCTGTCCTACGAGGACATCTCTGATCCATTGGCTGGGCAGAGAGTTGCCCTCCATCTGGGGATACACTGGTTGGCTTGGTCCTAGAGATGGACCGCATGGTTTTAGATGTATTAATTATTGTTTTCCCTTAGGTCTGCAACAATTAAGGTGAGAATACCTAAAAGTATTTTGACTTGAAATATACTAGTAACAGACAAAAATGGGAGGTCATGGGCTAAATTAATTTATTTTCATTTAAATCTTACATTTATAAATATTAACTCCTGTGTATTTAAGCTGAATCAGGACTTTAAAATCTCCTTCTACATGGTACTGAGTTGTCTCCAGACAGCTTTGGCCAACCCAGTTTCTCGCCTTTCTTCATCTTGCCTCTAGTTCTCAGAACAACTGTAGAAGGTGCTGGAAATGAAACATCCTGAGATAGAGAGGAGCTGCCTGCAGCAGCCCAAGCCTTGCTCCTGTCCCTCCTGGAAGAATGTAACATCTTGAGTTAGGGAAGAACAAACAGCCAGCAACAGCCCAAACTTTGTTCCTTCCTCCCTTGGGAATGGTGTGTCCGGCAGAGTTTATCCATTGAGTCCTGTGACCCCTGAGGCATGTAACCTGGGGTGAGCTGTCTTTTGGAGACCCTCAGGTGTCCTACAGATGGGGCACATAAAGGCAAGACTCCATCCACCTCAGGCAGCTTTCATGAGGCTTGAAAGACTGGCTTACAATGGATCCTAGGTTTCTTTTGTCCCTTGCTGCGTCTCTGTAAGTAATAAATCTGCTTCATATAACTTGTCACATGTGAGTGTATTCTGTCTCACCAGACTAAGGCAATCGGTAAAACTGTAGCCAGGATGCAGTGGGTGGATGTGTTCAAACTCCTATTCCTGGTAGTTGGCATAGTGATGATCTTTGCTATCCTTCACACAGTGGGAGTCTTCCCTTGGGACTGGTTATTAGTATACCTGCTTCACACAATGCAACAAAAATAAAAGCGAGTTCTTTCCAAACTGCTCAGTATGTGCAACATTTTATAAGCTGCTTCTTTTGTGTTGGTTTGAGTTTTTCAAAATATTGTAAAGATATGAAACATAAAGATATAAAACATAAAGAAATAAGCCTAAAATGTATTCCCTTCTCAAATACATTGATTCTTGCATCTTAAAATGAGTTCTAGGTTTTCAAACTGAAAAGCCAGACTCCTTGTTAACATTCTCAATCTTAAGGCAATGTTTTACATTTTGTTAACTCACTGAATTTATTTTATGTTTTAATCTTCAGTGCAATTCAATGTTACATTCCAATTTGATTTTAATGAAATATTCTAGAATTATTAACCTCTTGCAAAGTTTCCATTTTTAGGTATCTATTATAAATGGGGTGACTATTTTTCACTAAAATTGTTACACACAGCAAGTAAATTTTAGATTACAAAAAGTACAAAATCCTCTAAATAATTCCTCCTTAAAAGATGGTATCAGACTGAGGGCTACCATTAGAAGATGGGTTTCCAAAGAAGCCGCCATTATTTTGCTGATTTTCATGGTATCATACTCCCTTGATATTCAGCCAGTAGTGTATTGTTTTGTCCTGGGTGGTGTTGGTTTTGCTTTACATAGTAACATTTGGTTTCATCTTTCTTTAATCCAGCACCAACCACTTTTACATCCTTACATCTCCTTATGTTGTTGTTAATGTACGTATGTGTGTTAATGGGTACAAGTCATCTCTTTCATAGTTCAAGTTACTGTTGAAGGCAAGGTTATTATCTACGTGTCCAAATAGGTAACAAGATCCAAAACCTGGAGAGAGGACCACATTCAGGCTGTTGTAAGGCAGATCCTTCACCTCTAATTGTCCAATGCCCATCTCCCAGTTGTTAGACATTACAACTCTGTCTCTTCCTCTCATGTTGCCTTTGCACGGATTAATTTGCCCCTTTCGTTTTGAGGTTATAGGTCAATCTATTTTCAGTTTCATACAATTGCATAAATAGGCTCTGTTAAAGTGCTTTAATCAGTTAGTGAAGTGCTTTTTTTTCTCAGACATGTCTTCTCCACTGCCCCAATTCCACTAACCACTCAATATATTCTTATCTGTTATAAAAAGAGGGAAAAAAGATGAGAATAAATCCCACACAAACACAAAATATGGAACTATTCAATAGTTTTTATTGTGATTCAAGTGACTCTCCACTCCAGAGCCGATAAATGAAATATAGTGTCCATCTGGGACGCGGTGGTAGTTTGTCTCCCATTAGATAAAACCTCTATTGCAACTGTTATCACAGAAGTTTTTAAGAACAAGGAGAACGTGCAATTCTTTCCAGCCTCCCTCTGTAACCTTTCTGGGAGCCCTGGGCTGTGATTGTGACTGGTAAGATTTGCTTACCAATTAGCAAAGCAAACCACACTCTGACATGTGTAAACGATCCTTTAAACTGGGCAGAATGCCCAGAAATAAAGCTTCTCTGACTAGTTATAACTAATGTTATCACCGTTACCTCTTCCCTTCAATTATTTAGGCTTCCCCTACACATGGACTGGATTCCTGCTGACGGGAATGTGGAATTCACTCATTAATCATTTTCTTGTCTCTGGAGGCGGAGGAAGGGAGGGATGCTCACTACCAAAAATAGAATGCCTTCTCCCTCTGATAAATAGGAGAAAACTCTGTAATAAACATGTTTTCTTCTCATGGGCAATTTCTCTTGAAATTGTCTTGAGAAAAAGCATATAATATCAGTGCTGTTTATCTATACATCATAGGTATACAATAGTGAAGATGTAACTAGATACTGAACTAAAGTACTTGTAAAAAATGCAATCCAAACACAAATTCTCAGTTATGCTAATAGCCTCAGGGTCATGGAGTACTAAATTATCTAAACAATAAATGTCTGGCGTACATTTTATGTGAAGACTAAAGTTTGTGTTTTTATCACTTATATACATGAAAAAGGTTGAAAGACAAATAAACCCATTCATGTGTGTGTATATACAGGCGCACAGGAAAAAAATTTATCTCCCTGCATGTGTTTGCAAAACCTATCATGTTAGATCACAGCTTTGTAGGGTTTCCAGGAGACTGCCATTTTACACAAATCCAACGGAATGCTAATGCCATAAAGTCTAACTTTGAAAAGAAAAACTGGAATCACTGTTAAAGGCTACCTCGTCCCAAGTCTTCATTACATAAACAAGGAAGCTGAAGCTCAGAAAATTATTATCATAGAGGCCAGAGGTTCTTTCTGACCCACGTTCCCAGTGTGAGTTATTTCAATTTCTTATTCCTTTGTGCCAGTTCTTCCATATTTCTATTTTGGCTTAATGGGAGGTCAGAGCAAAGATATGTAGCACTCTCTGATCATCCTTTCAAATCCTGCTTTACTGTACTTAGGTTTAATGAAGGATTGTCACTCTCATTTTTCAGTTGTGGAAGCAAAATTAGAAGTTAAGTCAGTTATTCAGATCACCAAGCTAGTTAGAGGCAGAGGAGGTATCGGTGCCCAGGCTGCCTGACCTCTTACATCCCAAAGCGGGCAGTATTATTGGTACTAAGTGCCTCATATTTAGCTTCATAGATTTTCTTTCATTCAGAAAAAAAAAATTTCTGAACTTTTTTTGGTGTATCTGTAAAAGGGACTAGATTTGTTTTCACACAGGTATACAATAAATGCTAAAAGGGAACAGGAGAGTCATAGATCTGGCCACACCACGTGGAATCCTCTCTCAGACACTCTGCCAGCTATCTCTTTGGATGTCTCTGAGAGTCCTGCTGGGATCTATGCTTAATAGAAGGATAGTACTAGAACCACTTCAATTAACTTTTCATTTCACTGATCACCGTCTCTCATCTCTACAAAATAACACAATCAAAGCAAACAACACTGATGGTTTTCAATATATTGGCCTGTGGATGAAATGCATCAGCTTCTCAATTTAGTTGATATATGCGAAGGGAGAATGGCTTGGGGGTGGTCACTGTCACAGTGTGAAGTCAAGGGGGAGGGACTAGACAATCACTTCCTACTTAAAAGGCACCATCTGTTTTGTGAGTTGTTCCCTTTCTTCCTTCTTTCGTACATCCTTCCTTTCATATTATAGCTTTCATGACTTTTCTTTTCCTGTACATAGTACTAACTTTCACAAAGCAGAAAAACCAAAATCTATTTTTAATGTAAATTAGCCTATCGTATTGCCTAAATGAATAACTTATCACTGATAAAATGAACTACAGGTTGACAAACATGGGTATACAGAATACGTAGACCTGGGATTGAGTCCTAGTTCTGCCCAAAATAAGAATAAGTTGGGTCACCTTAGGTAAGGCACTTAACCTCTCTGAGCCTATTTCTTCACCTGTGCTCTGAAACTGATGTAATCAACCAGAGTAATTACAAGATACGGAAAAAAAAAAGACTACATATAAAAGTTCTTAGTAAATTGGAAATTTTCATATAAATATTATTATTTTTAACATTATCTGATTTTGATGAGTTTCAATCTTGTTTCAGATGACAAGATAAAGTCGATGATCATACCTCTATCTTGTAACTCTTAAGATTTGTATATTCAAATTTGTATATATATACAAAGAATTGTATATTCAAATCCAATATAACTCAGGATAAGAAATTCTGACAAAAGTAGCTTGAGAAATGATTTTAGTATTTGACACCTGAACTAATGTTAATAACATAAATCCCTGCAGTAGGTAGCTCAGTCCACACCTCTGCTGATCAGTTCCACACTGAGCTGCTGTTAGTTTGGAAAGATCTGCTTGCAGAATAGAAGTGAAGATTAGTGGGGAAATGGGTCCAAGAATAAATTGTGTTTGTGAAGTTTATCTGCCATCAAACTCTATCTAAATTTCAACTAAAATTTATAGCACTCTAGGTTATACCATGTCATCAGCACTCCAAGCCACATTGAGCATTCTTATCTTTGCATGTCTTATCTGATTGGCCATAGAGCAGATAGTGAAATTATGTTCTGCTTCCTGCTGTACTATCTTTCTGAGCTAAAAGGGTCCAGATAAGTAAGCTAAGACATTTGTCAAAAACATTAGAGTATATTCACTGTGTAGAGGTAACCCGAAGAACTTCTCCTGAATTCACTTCAAGGAGTTCGTCATCTTTTTCTTTTATTTTATAATATCAATGTTTATTTTAGATTTTGGGGGTACATGTGCAGGTTTGTTACATAAGTATATTGCATGATGCTCAGGTTGCATGCAAATGATCTTTTGATTAAGAATATCTTGTAATAGCAACATATCTATAAAAGTAAATGGCAGCACACAGTTCTGAGGGAATTATAGATGCAAAGCCAAACTTCGCTAAAAGGCAGATTGCAGATTCAGATGTAATGGCAGTGTTTGAAAAGGGGGGGTAAGAAAGGTAGTGAAGGTGAAAATAGAGTTTGTGAAGAGGAAAAAAGTACCTAGAATATTGTTCATGTTAAATGGAGCACCAAAAATGTTTTTTATGTAACTTTCGATGACTCCTCCTTGTCCTCACAACAAAGTTCAACCTCTATGCAAAGCATGATTCATGGAATACCTAGTCTGTGGGAGGCCTTAGCGAACACATGGCTGCTATGATTGGTCCCATCTACTTTCCTACATTTTGCCCTATATCTAATACAAACCTCATACATCTAAAGTTCACCACAGTCCACTGATGTTTCTACTTCCTTACCTTTGCTCATCCAAGAATGGCCATCTCCTTCCTTTGAAGTTCTTCTTACCCTTCAAGGCTTTTCTCAAAGGCATTGCCTTTGCAAAGACTTTACTAATCCATGAAGCAAGCCTCCAAAGCATTTTGACAGCCTCTCTAGAATCAATTAATTAATAATCAATTAATAGATAAGTGAATTCATTGGGAAGAATATCATAAGTGGAGAAAAAGTACACTTTGGAGATACATGGAGGATCCCACATTAAGGTGTTCACATGCATACAAAGCATCTTCCTTCTCCTTGCCCTTTCCTCCTAGAAGATGGTATCACAAGTTTGATCCTAGTGACAGTTGAGTCACCAAAGCCCGTGCCTACAGTGCTGCTGACAATTGAGGTAGAGGAACTAGAAAAGTGAAGACAAAATGATGAGACTTCAGTCTTGTTCACAATCTAGTTATAAAGCCAGACATATGACTAAATACTTGTCATCAATAAATAGACATCAATTTCTAAAAGACTTTAAGCAGGTCATTTTTACTACAGTATATACTGCTTCTTAGGAATAGCACCAGAAAAAAAATTTTTAATTTAAAAAAGACATAGCACCAAAGAGGAAGATTTTGGCCAATGGTGGTCAGTGAAATGCATTTCTTTTCTCTTTTTGTGGCCTGAGGGAATCTGTGTCCTGAGCCCTTAGCTCATCATCAGGAATGAACTTAGACTCCAAGAAGAAAACAACCCCCTAAAAAGAGAGAACTACATTTGAGATTCAGATTTATGGTACATTTTCAGTTTCAACTTGAGAGACATGTATTTTGGAAAAATGAATAATTAAAGTTAATATTACAAGATGTATTCTTAAATCCTGTTGATAGTCTTTCTCAATTTTCTTCTCTCTTACTTCCTTATAATTTATAAGTGTGCAGCTACTCTGAACCCTGGGAATTGGGAGCATGTGTCATATTTTAAATTCTTATTATTTGCTAGACGTCCTCATAAGAGTTAGTTGGGAGGATGTTTTTTTCACTCATTTTTGTGATTCCCAGTTGTAGTGGGACAAGTGCCTACAAATATTGCTGATGAGTCAGAAACTTCACATTCTCTGGTAACATCATTTAGAAGCCAAGTACTGAGTGAACACAACCATTTGCAAAATAATTTCTGTGAAATAAATTCTTTCTGTGAAAGAAATTATTTTGCAAATGGTTGTGTTCACTCAGTACTTGGCTTCTGAGTTCGCTCAGTGCTTCGCAAACAATGGCTCTTGGGTTTCACTTTGCCCTATCCACTTGAAGAAAAATCGCTTTCAGTAACAGGCAGGGTATGTCAGCCCAGTTGTAGCCCACTGACAAATTTCACTTTGCCTTTTCCTATGAGAAGTACCTTAGGCATGTTAATAAGCTCTCAGATTCTAGTTTATGATGAAAAGGAGAAAATTTTGTAGAACCTGCAGGCAAGCCTGGGCAAGGGAGAGTCTTCTGAAACCATAGCCTTTAAACTTAATTAGGATTCTCTCGCCTCTGACTTCAACCCTGCAATTGCATTCCATCAGAAAATGGAGGTATCAGTCATGGTTCTGAAGGAGTCAACAAAAAGAACCAATTGGTTTAAGCAGAAAATAAATGTACTGAGGACACTAGATAGCTTTTATCATCTCTGGAAGGATGGAGAACCAGGCTTGGAGGTATTGTGGCCAAATACAATGTCCACTGTACCTGGAAACATGTCTCCAACAGAGGCCCCACACTGTATCTGGCATCGGCAATACTGAGCCCTGGACACATCTGCAGAGTCACCTCCTCCACTGCTTCTGGAGCCCACATATCTCTACAGCTGTCCTTGCCATAATGGGATCCTCTCTGCACTTGCTTCTCCCCATCATTCCCTTCTAAATCTATGAGTTACTTGTAAGCACCTCTGGTTGAAAGTACCTAGATCACATGCTTATGTTACAATTGCAAAAAGGCTATAAAAATTAGTTTCTAATATCGTTCATTGGGATATACAGCCATTTAAAATAGAGAACTCCCAAAGTAGGCACGTTCGAAGGTCCCAGACTGCTGAAAAAAATGGCAAATGTCTACTCCCTTGGTTTCTCCGCAGGGCTGGAGTGCTGGAATACTGGCTGATTCAGAATATTGGCTGACAATCTAGGTCAGGGAGAATAACAGGGTCAGAAGGAAACAGTGCATTTCTCTTTAACTCCTCTACTCTTACTGACCCTCTGCCACTTGTTCTTGATTTATTGGCTGAGTGTCTTTGAGCAAATTACTCAACATCTCTAGTCTAAGCCATCAATCTGCCTGGAGTCTCTCTGATTCCACTATTGCCTGCCAACAGTTCATTGCCACACACCAGCCAGACCCTGCTTTTTATAACATAAAGCTAATAACGTAGTTTCTGGGCCTAAATCTCTCCAATGACTGCCTAAACACCCTACCAGAGCCTGTAGGAAATTGCAAGAATTGGTCTCTACCTTGATTCCCTTCAAGGCATCCAAGACCATCCTTTCCCTCGTTAGTCGATTCTTAGTTCTACAGACCCTGCAACATGGGCAAGCTTGTCCCAAATTCAGGCCTCCTGCACTTGCTCTTTTCTCTGCCTGAAATGTTCTTCCCTCAAATCACAGCATGAGTGAATCCTTTTCATCATTCAGGTCTCAGCTCAACAATCACTTCCTCAGAGAGACCTTCCTGACCACCCTCTCTAAATCGGACACTCTGCCCCACAAAAAAAGAGAAAAACTCCTTATACCATCCCTCTTGTTAAAACTATAGCTCTTATTAATATCTAAATTATCTTAATGATCTATTTATTGAAGCTGTTTATTTTTTGTCTACTCCACTAAAAAAGTGAGCCTCATGTTCATCTCTGTGTCTCCAGTGCCTAGAATTGTGCCTAGACAATTAACAAGCCTTTTATATCATGTGCCAAACTCTTGAACTTCTGGCTGAATTCCTTCCACCCTCTGCCTAATTCCAGGCTTCCCCTTGCCCCACTTCCTTGCGACCTAATTGAGTTCCCTGTCATGTGTTTGAGCAGATGGGACCTCCCACTTCCCCTGAAACAGATGACATCCTCCATGGCTAGTGTAGGCAGAGTATCAGTAGCCTGGGAGTTGAGCACATGATCAGAGTCTGCAGGGCTGTGGAGTTTGAAAGAAACAGAGAGGGAGAATGAATAAGAAAGGCTGGGGATATCAGGTAGGCCAGCAGTCATGTGAGCAAAGGTGTGACAAAGGTGGCCATTGGTTGATAACAAAAGCTGGTGGACTTGCTGTCTGTCTAGGGCCTAACCTCAGCTGTCATTTCTTTCTGGATGAGTACAGCAGAGAAAAGCAGACAGGGCCAGGCATGTGTCTCATCAAAGATCTATTTCTTAGAGACACAAAGACAGCAGGATTAACTAAAACATCCATATGCTTGTTAATACTTCTTGTTAATACAGAGTCCCAAGAGCCAGGCCAATCCAAATGGAAGAGGGGCACATTTGGGCTTCAATTATCCCAGGGATGTCTGAGTTATCTTTGCTTTCTCAGCTACAGATTTGAAAGAGGATGGCATCATTTTCCTCTCAAGTAAAATCCTATTTTAATTGAGTTTCCTCTTGACATTTAGCTAAACTGACTCTACTTCAAGTATACCTTCCAGTGAGCATGTCCTCAAACAGAAAACAGACATCCCCTGAGAATCCCTAATCATAGACCTCGACCTGAATGTTATGATAAGTTTGGTGTTGGTTTTCAGTACTATCTACTTTCCATTTAATTATGGGAAATATCTAGATAATCACTTGCATTTCACTCTGCTAATGGACATAGAGTTTTGATATCTGTATTAGTTATAATCCTCTGCAATTGTGTTAACAGTCATGGTGGATACTCTGCTGCCCACTCATAGGGAAACTACTCCACTTGTCTTGTTTAGTTTGTGATGTGATGAGGAGCAAAATATCTCTTAATGCACCTAACCCCATACAGAGGTCCAAATCTCCTATCATCCAATCAGAGGACTTACTAGATAATGAATGGGTGCGCAGGCAGGTGCCCAACCTATCAGTCCTTCCACTCTGCAATCCCTGCTCTGTCACTGAAAGTTTTCCCCTTTGTCCTTCCAATCCATTCTTCCTCTCTCATGAGATTGTTAGACGTTTCTGCCTTTTATCTCCCCTCCCCCAGGGGCAGCATTATCTAATCACTCCACTGTAGGGAAAGGAGAAATGGAACTTCAGGCATGCTTCTTATCTGTAAATTAGGTACAAGACCTCTTTGAATTATTGTTTCTACTTGGTGTGACTGATGGAGGGAAAAATCCCCTCCTGGATCAAGTAAGAGAGAAGAGGGGGAGATAAATACCCAGAAATAACAAAATGATTGCTTGGAGATATGACATTGACATGGTTACAAATAACAGAAACTATATAAGGTTCTTAGACAAATATGGGAGACTTCATTACAGAGGAAAAGAGTTTCCCATGGAACGAAAAGGCTGGAACATTTGATCTACGGGTTTGAGCTCCCTGGATCCTTTTCTGCCTCTTTTCTGCTGCAGCTCTTTTGTGTCTGCTGCATCTCTTTTCCTGTCTCGCACTCATTCTTCTTTCCCACCTTCTAGTTCTTTCTTTCCTTCTGCTGCTTACTGTAGCTCTCAACCCCACTCTGACTCTTTGTCTAGACCAGCTTCCTCTACTTCGGTGGTCCACTTGTCAGAAACGACCACTGGTGCTTCCTGGATTTACCTACCACAGGTCCAGTGACCCAAATTCCCCGGGAAAGGACTTGGAAAAGTCCACTCGAACTATCAATGGGAGAGGTGCTGGATTAATGTTATATGAACATGGCAACTGAAGCCAATCCTGCAACCATGAGAATGGAAGTCATGGGATGGGCGAGCAGGGAATGAAAGGTGAACAACATATATACTCACTCTGCTGATAAAAGACATACCCAAACAGGGAAGAAAAGAGGTTTAATTGGGCTTATAGGTCCACATGACTGGGGAGGCCTCAGAATCATGGCAGAAGGTGAAAGGCACTTCCTTCATGGCAGCAGCAAGAGAAAATGAGGAAGAAGCAAAAGCAGAAACCCCTGATAGCCCATCAGACCTTGTGAGACTTATTCACTATCACAAGAATAGAATGTGAAAGACTGGCCCCCATGATTCAATTACCTCCCCCTGGGTCCCTCCCACAACACGTGGGAATTCTGGGAGATACAATTCAAGTTGAGATTTGGGTGGGGACACAGCCAAACCATATCATATACGTGGCTGATATCTATTGTATAATTTACTTACAATTCATGGCAAATTATCTCCCTAATTGGTGAGCATCATACAAGTTGCCTAGTGGGTTTCATCTCACTTGAGATCAGAAAATAGCACTAGATCTATAGAAATAGTTGCAAACCTATCTATCCATAAAATAGAGACCTTACAGAAATCTATATCAGCTATACTTAACTAATTATAGGATCCTGCTCTTATCATTTCAGTTTGAGACATTTCTTGGTACTCTGTGTGCTTGCCCACAGATTAAGTGTCTTATTCTACATTTTTAACAGATGGGGAGCTCACTTCACTTACTATAATTTTCATGTCATTGAGCCAGATGGGAGTAAGAGAATTAAAAAATAAGGATGTATGAAGTAAATATCAATGTTGCTCCTGATTTTTTTAAGGACTAAAATTTTAATGTCATTTTTCCCTCCCTCTGTTTTTCCTCAGTGTCCTGCTTCAATATTCTTTATCCTGTGATGACATGTGCACTTCACAGTACAAAGAAAGTAAAAGATGCTGAAGGAATTCTTGCTGAAATAAACTGTATATCCAAAAGGTACAAAGTGTCACAGGGCTGATTTTGTCATTTCCCCTCTGACAGAGCAAGTAAATAGGGAACAGATCAATGTCTAAGCATACATCAATATGTATCGGAAGTCCTATATGGATATTTCTGGAATATTATTCATTGTTGTCTTTGCAACTCTAGGCTGTACGCTATTTTCTTTTTTCAGAATTAGCAGTAGGTGTGGTTCCCTTAGGGAAGTACTAAAAATGTTCTGCTCCACATATGGCTTTCTTGGTGTTACTGCAGGTACATGTGTCATTGCTAGATGCAACAGCCTATCTGCTATTCTGAATGTATTTTGAGATCATTTGCCATAGTGTGGGCAATTCATTGGGGAAGCATTTATTAAGCACCTCCTCTGTGCCAAGTAGTGTGTAATTTCAGTAAATAAAAAGCTAACATAAATGGTTATGGTAAGGAAATGGTCTTGCTTTTCACCCCGGAAGATATTCTATATTTTTCCAAATGCCGTAACTATTAAAATAGGAAATATAAATTCTAATTTATGATTTGTTTGCTATTCCTGTTTCAAAATCATTTCTATTCCCCTATTCTTTCAATAATCATAAAAGTAGTTTTCAAAAATGAAATCCGCTCCCATATCTCTTAGTTATTTTTTTCTCATTTTAAAATAGCTTAAACTAAGATTTACATGTACTAGTGGTAAGTGTTGTGTGTGTATTTTTTCTTTCCTGACTTTTTAATTGAAATTCTTACTGTTCCCTTCTGGTGGGAGAAGAAAAGAAATACTTTTAACTGAGATTTTTTTTTTAAACTGAAGAATAAAAAAATAAGTAATATTTTTATGAGAATTGGTTAACCATTCTCTCCATGTTTACAGTTTTCTGCAAACCAGGTAGTGGAGATGTGGCCATCATCCAGTTAATTTGATCATTGTAACAACCAGAACTGATAATGGACACATAAAAAGGCTTTTTGAGAGAAAATATATTTTCTGGAAGAACTGAAATTAGTGAAGAGAGATGTCTAACAGGAAGATGAAGGAAACAGAGATTTTGATTTCTGCCAGCAGTAAACTTTTGCTTGAAGTCCCATATACAATGAAAGAATTAGCCATGACTTTAAAGCACTCTCAACCCTCCTTTTAGTTTAACAACCTCTGCATAATTTAAAAATGACTCAAGTGTATGTATAACTCTACTGCCTGATAGATTGTTGGAAAGAAGGGGGTCTTCCTTGAAACATTCTGTGAAATCACTGAATTCAGCAGAAATAGGATTTACCTCCAGACTGGCTATTAAATCTTTGATATATTCAGGAACTTCCTAATCACAGAGTCCTGTTTTGTTCTCTAATGGATTCTGCCCACAATACTAAGAGCATGTTTTATCACAGATTTTAAGGTGTTATACAGCTACACTTTACAATCTTGATTTGCAAACGAAGGTTCAGAAAGGTGAAGTGATTCCAGATCCTATTCTTTTCCGTCCTCATTAAGTGTGCAGGGCTCTGCCCAAGTCATATCTGGGAAGAAAACAAACTGTGACACAGATAACACCATCCATCTGGGTCACTGCAGCAGTTCTTAGTGATCCATCTGTACTGACACAAGAGATATGGATTGGGAACACCGATTATTCAGTCACTGCTGCTCCAGCTCACCTTGGTCTCCTCTTTTCTGAACTCCTGCAATACTCACCCTCGATTCACACATTGGGCTCTCAATCATTCACTACTGGGCACTGTTGTTTGACTATTTCTCTCATTCATTTGTTTCACTTGTTCACAAGTATGAAACATTTACTGTGGGGAGAGCACTATTGTAGACTGACACGTATGCTTTTTAAATTTTTTTATTTTAAGTCTTACTCTTTTAAATACCTCCATCTTTTCAAAATGACAAAAAAGGAAAATAAAAAAGAATGAAAGGAAATCTGTTTTTATGTTGCAGTGAGGAAACATGGAGTCACTCTTCTCAGGAATTAAAATCTAGAAAAGAAGATAGGACATTGTAGTGTTCATTAGGACTCTCTGCAAATAACTCAGTTCTTTCCTTTCCCCAGGTATATGGTGGAATTGAAATTGTCTGCTCTCTCTGAAGTATGTCACCGTGTGACTTAATTTGGCCAATGAAAATTGACTTGAAGTGATGTGTTTGGCTTCTATGTCAAAGTTGTAAGGGTCAATAGGCAATTTGCCACATTCCTTTTGTTTTATCTTAGGGATCACAGAATTACATGATAAAGTAGACTTTCCATCAGCCATGGTCTTAAAGTGTCCACTATAAGCAAAACCTCTCTCTCAACCTTCATTGAATACATATCATGAGTGCAAAATAAATTTTTGCTTTATTAAATCACTGTAATTTTTATGAACATAAATTCTCAATTAAAAAATACACTTTTCCTATCTAAAGTGTACAGCTCGGTGGTTTTGGCATGTTACAAACTTGTATAGCCATCAGCAAAATCTAATTTTAAAATATTTTCATCAGAGCAACATCATTTAGGAGGTTCCATCAACAAGAAATCTTGTATCCATCAGCAGCCATTCCTCATTTCTCTCTCATCCTTCCAGCCATGGGCAATCACTAATTTACTTTCCATCTCTATAAATTTATCTACTGTGGACATTTCACAAAAATTATCTTATTCAATATGTGGTATTTGTGACTGTCTTCTATCACTAAATATAATGTTTTTGAGGTCACCCATGTTGTAGTATCTGTCAGTAATACATCATACTTCATTGCTAAATACTATTACATTGCAGTATATGTGATTTTAGAAATTCATTCATCATTTGATGGATATTTGCATTATTTTCTCTTTTTGGCATTGGTTAATAATGCTGTTGCAAACATTTGTGAACACCTTTTGTGTGAACGTAAATTTTCATTTTTCTTGGAATTTCTCTAGGAGTAGAATTTCTGGATCACATGGTAGCTGTGTTTAACAATTTGAGGAACCACCAAACTGTTTTCCAAAGTGACTGTACCATTTTACATTCCCAATGTATAAATGTCACAATGCATGAAATTTCCAATTTCTTCACATTTCATCAACAATTTTTAACAATTGTTATTGTGTGATTTTTTATTCTAGTCATTCAAGCAGGATGCAATGGCACCTTACTGTGGTTTTAATTTGCATTTCCCTAATGAGTAATGATGTTGAGCATCCTTTCAAGTACTTATTGACAATTTGTAAATCTTTCTTGGAGCAATGTCTATTAAAATTCTTTGATCATTTTATAATTGGGTTATTTGTCTTCTTACTATTGAATTGAAATAGTTCATTACATATTCTAGATACAAGTCCCCTGTCAGGACTTGGGTTTTTCATTCCTTAGGTTGTCTTTTCACTTTATTGATGACAACTTGGCAAGACAAAAGTTTCTGATTTTGGTAAACTCTAGTGTTTCACTCTTGTTCTCCAATGTTTCACCACTTGTGCTTGGGATGTATAGCTAAGAAATCATTGCCTAACTCAATGTCACAAAGATTTACTCTTATGACTTCTTGTAATAGTTTTATAGTATTTGCTCTTACATTTAGATCTCTGACTTCTTTCCAGTACACGTTTATATATGGTATGAGGTAGCAGTCCAAATTCATTCTTTTGCATGTTGATATCAGTTGTCCCAGAACCATGTGTTGATAAGATTATTCTTTCTTCCATGGAATTATCTTGGCACCTTTGCCAAAAATCAATCGACCATAAACGTAAGACTTACTTCTGGACTTTCAATTTTATTTTTTCAATCCTATTCTCCCGATGTCTCTTCCTATGCCCATACTACACTGTATTAATTATTGAGGATTTGTAATACATTTTGAAATCTGGTTGTGGAAGTTCCCCCAGCATTGTCATTCTGTTTTCAGGATTGATTTGGCCATTCTAGATTTTTGCATTTTCATATGAATTATACTGTTTTCAGAAATTATACTGAATTATAATTTCTACCAAAAAAAAAAAAAAAAAAAAACCAGCCCAGCCGGAATTTCAGTGGGGGTCGCATTAAATCTGTAAATAATTTTGGTAAATATTGCCATTGTAACAACATATTGAGTCTTCCAACCCATGAACATAGACTACCTTTTCATTTATTTAAAGCTTTAATTTTTTTCCGACAATGTTTTGTAGATTTTGGTGTACAAGTCTTTCACTCCTTTTGCCAAGATTATTCCTAAGTATTTTAATTTTTTGGATGGTATTGTAAATAAAATTTTATTTTTTGTATTCATTGTTAGTATACAGAAATGTGATTAACTTTTGTATATTGAGCATGTATCCTGCAACCTTGCTAAACTCATTTACCAGCTCTAGTAGTTTTTTACTGGAGTCCTTTGAATTTTCTACATAAAAGATCATATTGACAGTTTGGGAGGCCAAGGCAGGCATATCCACTGGAGGTCAGGAGTTTGAGATCAGCCTGGCCAACATGGTGACACCCTGTCTCTACTAAAAAAAAAATACAAAAATTAGCCATACATGGTGGCACATGCCTGTAATCCCAGCTGCTCAGGAGGCTGAAGCTGAAGAATCACTTGAATCTGGGAGGTGGAGGTTGCAGTGGGCTGAGATCGCACCATTGCACTCCAGCCTGTGCAACAGAGTGAGACTTCGTCTCAAAAAAAAAAAAAAAAAAAAAAGATTATGTTGTCTGAAAATACAGATAGTTTTACTTTTCCTTTTCCAATCTAATGCTTTTTCTTTCTTTTTCATTTCCTGATTGCTCTGGCTAAAACCTAAAGTATAGGCTGGGCGTGGTGGCTCACACCTATAATCCCAGCACTTTGGGATTAAGCAACTGTTAAGCATAAAACCAAGGCCAAGGCAGGTGGATCACCTGAGGTCAAGAGTTCGAGACCAGCCTGACCAACATGGAGGAACCCCGTCTCTACTAAAAATACAAAATCAGCCAGGTGTGGTGGTGCATGCTTGTAATCCCAGCTATTCGGAGGCTGAGGCAGGAGAATCGCTTGAACTCGGGAGGTGGAGGTTGCAGTGAGCCGAGATGGCGCCATTGAACTCCAGCCTGGGCAACAAGAGTGAAACTCTGTCTTAAAACAAAACAAAACAAACAAACAACAAAAAACCTAAAGTATAATGCTGTAGAGATTTTGAGGTTAGATGTTATTGCAGCATAATCTTGCTTATATATCAATAATGCAAATATTTGGAACAAAATAGAGATGGATTCCATTTCATTGGGAAAATCAGGGAAGGCTTTTGGAAAAGTGACCTGGATAGAGAGGATAAGCCTTGAAGAATGGAAGAGAACTCTTTCAGTATGAATATGAAGTTCTATACCCTGACTTAGAGTAAACTCTTAAATAAAGACTGGAAGAGAAGACAGGAAATACAAGTTAGGTACAGAATATTTGCAAAAGCTGTACTGGGGAAATTGAAAATGGAGACAGAGAGAGGAGATTCTTGCAAAATCCCAGAGAGGAATAGCAGGTATGAGAGCTAAAAAGTAGTTAGTGCTGCCTATTCCCAGATCCTTCCAGTGTTCACATTTAAAGCCTCAGCAGTACCTACAACTTACCTACCCAGACTTCTCCAACCTTTCACTCCAAGCCAGATAATATTGACAAGCTGTTAAGCATAAATCTAATGATGAGCCCTGCTCCTGGCTCCATTTTCACCTTGGAACCCAGTATGAAGAACAATATTATTTTTCCACTTTCAAATTGCAAGATTGCCTTCAGGGGTCTATGATCTTCTTTTCTTCTTTGCCAGAGTCCTAGGGACTCAATATGCTTCTCCTGCCTTGTTCATGTGGCTGTAACTTATTTCTTACCTAGATTTTCACATCAATTATACCAACTATAGAGTAGAACTCAATGACTGCAGCTTCTACTGATAATCCTGCAATCCTTGCACACAACCACACAAAAACAAGACACAGGGTTCCAAAATTCCTCAGAAGAAGTTTCTTTGGATTGACTGGTCTGTTTGATTTTGTTTGTCATTAGACTTTAAGGATATAAACAAGATAACACACACTACATGAAGTTTTAAAAATCCAACATTGTTTTGTTGCCATTGTCCCCTTTTGAATGAGTAACTGTGAATCTAGTTCCTTCTAACAGTAATAATACTTGCTGGGTACTAGGCACTGTGCTAGGCACTTTACTAACATGCTTATCATTCACCACAGTGAACTAGGCATCCTGGTGTCCATTTCACAGAGGAGGAAAATGAGGCTTAGGGAAAGAGATTTACTAGGCTGAGGCCATAATTATTAAGTGTTTGGGCCAGTTTAGAAACAACATTTATTGATTTTCTCCAAAACCCCCAACCTGCCATGAGTGAGTAGAGCTCACCAAATCCCTTTTATTCCCCAGTCCTTATAATGCATGTCACAGTGACCTTATACTTACATGCAGCCCTTTTTTCTAGAGTGTCAACTAATGACCTTTCTAGTGTATATTTATCTTATTGGTATTACTCATGTGTAAGAAGCCTCCAAATTGATTGATGGTCGTTTTAGTAGAGTCTCGCCCCACATAAGCACTCTCTTTTTGGAGTCCCATACTAGACTGGATCTCCTGGGAAACGGTTTTTTGCTGGAAACATAGAAGTGTTCAACTAATCTTTGATGAATAAATGAACAAATAAACAAAACTGAAGAATATATGAATAGACAAGTTTTCTAATAGGTCATTCTTGCAACTGTCATTTGCACTGTTCCAAGGCAATGTATCCTGTAGTAGAATTTAAAGCATACACTCAGTCATGGAAATAGAATCCCAGCTGCATTGCTTCCAAAGTCTGTGAGTATGGACATATTACTTAACCACTCTATACCTCAGGTTGTTCATATGTACAGTGAGTAACAATTTACTCTGGCATATGGAAGATCATATGAGATCATGAATGTGACGCAAATTGAACATTCATTGAATATTACTTTATGTCTCTTTAAGACAAATGTTGCAACCTGAGTTTTCTTCTAGTTTCCTTGTCTTGAACTAGTTCTCCTTTGCCTGGGTAATTGTATTGGTATTCTATCTAGCATCTAGAGATGGAGTATACCCTAAAGGTCAAAACCCAGATTCTGGAAACAAAGTGCCTGCATTGAAGTCCAGGTCACACCACAGTGTAACTGTATGACCTCGGAAAAGTATATTTATGGCACCTAGCCTCAGCCTCATCTGTAATATAGGGATAATTATAGTAGCTTCCTTCATGGGATGAAAGTTTATAATTAAATAACTTAATGTCTCTAAAACACATAGAACCATATTTAGCCTCATGAAAGGCATTCAATGAATGTTTACTTTATTGTTACTACTGCTAGTACTACTACTACTACCCGTACTACCACCAACACTACTTTAGGCACTTAAGCAAAATAGTTCTACAACGTTCTCCTTGGAGGTAGGACTCTACTTGAATCTCTGCCTACTGTTGGTTTCCACCTACTTAGTGGGTGTTTACTACTGGATAGCACAAGTGCCATTTGTCCATCTGTCTCAACTATCCGGGTTGTTTGCTGCAGAAAATTGCCCCCAAGTACTTGCAATATGCTGAAGTTTACCTTTCTCAACTTCAGGGTCTATGTATCCCTGATCTTTCCCATTTTGAGATTTACAGAGTAGCATCATTCCAATATTAAGTCATCTCTAGATCACTGAATGTGGTGTGTGTGTGTGCACGCGCGTGCGTGCATGTATGTGTGAATACATATCACTTCTGCTGTCATATGCTTCCTGACTCTTTGCTATGAGCAATGATTTCTCATTTCCAGCAGTGTGCGTGTTAATAGCAGCCCTTCTTCTTCTGGTTTGGTGTCTCTAATCTGCTGTGGTTCTGCCAACTGGGAAAACCCAGTTTGTTTGAATTGTGTGTACAGTAAGTGTAAAGAGAGTCTGACAGAGAGCCTCTGGGAATCTCCCATGAGTCAAGACAGTGAGAGTCATCATGTGAACATTGTAACATAGAGTCTGGCTGCTTAGAAGGTTCTTTTTAGCTCACTTTCTTGCTCTTGGTTGTACAGGAGAGGTAAGCTTTGCCAGGCATCTGAGTCTTGGAGAGGTCAGGCATTATTATTCTAATTTTATTACTAGGAATACAAAAGACATTCAACTCATCTTTTGTTCATGGCATTGAAATGTTCTGAGCCATATATTAATAAGACCAGAGGAAGTGTATCATACATTTTCTGGGGAAAGGTGTGTGAGGATTTTGACGATCTAACCTCTAAAACCCCTTCCAGTGTTCAAAAATCCTGCACAGCCTGAATCTTGGTCCAGGACAGATATTCACTCTCCTAGGCTCTCTGGCCCCAGAAGCCAGAGTAAAGAACTGTGTAGGACAATAGGGATGGCAACATCTAGGGCTCAGTGGCAATAATGCCAGTGGTGGTACTGGTGGTAACGGGTACAGTGCAGTATTTAGGATTTGACAGCAGCAACAGCAAGGCTGCCCTACATTATCTGTCCCTGTGATGCTTATTTTGACTGTGGATCCAATCTGCTGACCTCTTCTAGTCCCCTCTCATTTTCCAAGCCTGGTTCTCTAGCTCTCAACATTACCATTACTGTCTAATAATTTTCCAGTAGATTGCTTATACGCTTAAGTTAATCAGCACCAGTTCTGCTGTTTTCAGCTAAGAACCTTGTGTAGGACACATGGGTGATTCCTTATTTTTCTATCTAAATCGTATATATAAAAAGCACTTGATTTCAAAGGATGGTTGAGTCATACATTGGATTATGTTCAGTAAACTTTATTGTCACATCTTTATTAACACAATTATTCGGAGGAGATGGTGTATTAGTCTGTCCTTACACTGCTAATAAAGGCATACTTGAGATTGGGTAATTTATAAAGAAGAAAAGGTTTAATGGACTCACAGTTCTATGTAGTTGGGGAGACCTCACAATCACAGTGGATGGCAAAGGAGGAGCAAAGTCACGTCTTACATGGCAGCAGGCAAAAGGATGTGTGTAGGGGAACTCCCCTTTATAAAGCCATCAGATCTCATAAGACTTATTCATTATCATAAGAACAACACAGGAAAGACCCTCCCCCATGACTCAATTACCTTCCACCAGGTCCCTCTCACCACATGTGGGAATTAAGGGAGCTTCAATTCAAGATGAGATTTGGGTAGGGGACACAGCCAAACCATATCAGGTGGCAAAATTCTATTTTGACTCACTCCTTCCTACTTAGTTTACACTCCTGAGCATCTTACAACTGAGCAAGTAGTGTTTAAATCATTTTCCAAAAATCACTTATTTAAATAAAAAGAAAGAATTACAAAATTATTTCCAGAGAAAGATTAGTTTGGAGGAACAAACCCAATGATGTCATTGCTAATATGAAGTACAAGTAATTATTTTTTGATCACAGAGAAAAACAAAAGGTAAAATTTGAGTAAAGTTTTTACGCTAGAATTTGCGTTGGGGTATGCTAACTTCCTGGAAGAGTGGAAAGAGCCACAGGCAAACATCAACTCAAAGCCAACACAAGTCTGTTTACTCAACTACTTTGCTGTTCACTAGTTCCTGAAAAAGATTTCAAAAAAGAATCAGTCTTTCCATGTGGCTCATGAGTATTAACTATCAAAGAAAGTTATGCGGGGGTATGTGTGTGTGCATGCCTGTGCTCACACAAGAGAAAAAGAGAGATGCAAGGGAAAGAGATGTTCTTGTTGCTTAGAAAGAACCAGAGATGAGATGTGGAAAAACAGTAAAATAATATCCATTTTTCCCAAGGACATTTCCTATTCCTGGTTCCAATTTGTCTTGAGACTCTTTTTCTGGTCCTGTGTTCTGCATAAACTCCTGTATTCTGAAAAGAAACTTGTTGGTTTTGGTTATTTGCCACGAAAAAATTCTGACTAATGCAGGAATAGATCAGGATCTATAGATCAAATAGGTTAGCATCTCTTAAAATGGTATACACAATCATATTTTATAATAAAAATATATGATAAAATTTGTAAATAAAAAGATACATTAATATACATTTTTATAATATAAAAGCTACACTACATTTATTTGGAGAGGAATAATGCCAGTCTCCTAAATTTTAAATTTGTTCTAAATCTTTCAAATGATAGCGGAATGATCTTCCCATACTTATCAAGAAGTGACAGGAGTTAGGAATTTAAAACCTGTTTTTGAATCATTTGATTTGTAAAATGTTTCTCAAGGCTTCAACACAATATCATTGGCTGCCTATCCTCTTCTTTCAACTGAATGTAAATGACCTGTCAATTTCTGCATATGGCTTTCTAAATTTAGGTGATAAGATAATTTACATTTATAAGCGGTAACCCAAGAAGATGCATAGGGCAACTGTATAACTAATTCAGGCTAAAGGATTGTGATGGAGACCATTATTTTGTGAAGAAATAAATCCTATTAAATAATAAACATAAAGCATAGCTACAAGAATGGTGAGAAAAGGAAGATGGCAAAGTCATAGTAGTTTTTCAGAAAGTAGAATCCAAAGAAACATATTTAGAGAGACTGTTACAGAATCATCTCTATTCAATTTTTGCAGAAAATATGCAAATTGTAAAAAATGCAAATAAAAACACTTTGTCTCATTACAGTATTTTGAAAAGAAAAGCAAATTCAAAATACATTCAAGTTTCATACTATTCTAGCTAAGTACAAGCATTTAAAAAATAAGAAAACAATGATTGACCTGGACAATATATTTAAGATATTTGGGCCATGTCAATACAGAGTACTGTAAAGGCAAGATTTCCTTTTTATTCATGTGGACTTAGTGTTACATGATTAGAAGACTCTATCTAGTATAAGGGTGAGATAAATCTGGTTCACATTCTAGCTTTGCCAACCTATTAGCTCTCTGAATTTGGACAAGTCATTTAAAGTCTCAGCCTCTTGTACTTATCTACAAAACTGAGTTGTTAGCAGAATTAAAAGATATGGAAGTTAGCTTCTGCTCAATAAAAATATGTCCATGTAAATAGGCAATGTAGCTAACATTGCCATCCAAGTAGTGTTTTATACCCTATATTATTTGGTTTGCCTACCTACCAGTATAAATTTCATAGAGAGGTGCAAATGATGTTTAATCAATTCGGCTAAATGGATCTTGTTATACTTTGGCAGCCACGTGGTATATTATAAATGATCTACGGCTTCGTGTTCAGAGATCTAGTTAGTTTTTGACATTGGCTCTGCTATCCAGCAACTGAGTGAACCTAAACATGCCACTAAAATCACTTGAGCTTCATATTAAAAACTGGAGAGGGGAGGGAAATAATGCAGAACCTATTTCAGAAGGTTAGAATAAAAATAAATGACCTAACATGTATGAAGGCGCTTTGTAAAAAGAAGCTCTCCAAATAAGTGTCAGAAGATGAAACACACAAGAAGAGGGTTTTGGAAGGTACTGTATTTGAGATTGACATGAAGGAGAAAAAAAAAACCTTAGCAATTACAAAATGAAAATATTTAATTTAGAAATACAAAATAATCTACAAACTTTTACTTCAAACTTCTTTAACTTTCTTCTACTTTGTGTGGCATGCATAGTGCTCTGATAGCAATGTGTTTAGAAGGTTGTAAGAGGAAGGCTGCTCAAAAAATACATTACGCAGATTTGGAAGGGGGTGGAGGTAAAGTTAGAATTTCTGAGTCATTAAAACATCAGATAGCACTTTCTGAAAGGTGTAACTTTATTTAAAACTGTGCTGCTGTGAATTCTACCATGCTGCAGACACCTCTGAATCAACAATCTCTGTTGGCAAATTGTTATGCTGACAAATGCTCACACAGACTGAAAATTTCCATTTTGTAAACAAATAAGTGGGTTACTAATGATCTAGCTTACCACCTGGAACTTTGAAAAGTGGGGCCCTGGCTTGAGTGACCCTGAATAATCTATTTCTCACATTAGCAAAGCAGACTCAAGTATTTATCACCCAAATCAGAGAGCCACTGTATGAATGTAATATTAAGTCTGATAGTCTTCTTCAAGCTAGGGAAGCACGAACAGCACATCACTGACTTCACTGGCTGGAGTCCTTAAGATAGTAAGAGGGGCATGATGTGCTAATGTGGTCTTCTTCATACCACTAGGGGCACTGTTTCACTTCTGTCCATAACAGAACAAATTTATTTCATAGAAGAATGATCCACAGGTTTCTTGACCAGGATATTTGATGTACACACATGGGAATGCACCTGCAGGCAAATACAGGTTGGGTGATGGGCACTTTTTCTCCTGGGTCACAGTCAGTCACAGGGGCTCTAGTTTTGTGCCTTCTGATCACTACCCCCAGCATCTACAAGGAATGAACTGGACATGTGACATAGCCATGCAGCTGGATGAAAAATCATCAGCCATCACAGTGAAGGGAAGTAGGTGAGGTACATGTGCATATCATAGGCTTTGGAGCAAGCAAAGTGCACATATGTTACAAAAGGTAAAGTGTGCACATAACAAAAGATATACAGGAACAGTAGTGTCCAAGAAGGGATGTCAGATGTGGAGATAGGAGGTGCTGGGCCCAGACCCTGGATGTAGTGCGATTAACTGAGATGCCTATTAAAAGCTTAACACCGGGTCTAGAATATGGGAAATCCTCATATATCAGTATTATTAGGAAGTAATTTTCTTTCCACTCCTTTAGTAAAATTACAATTTGGGCATCACCTACATATTAAAGGGGGTTTCATTTCATGATCACAAGGCTCCTTCTAGCTCAGTGAGTAGAATGAACCTAGTGGTAATTTTACCTTTGGGCAGCCTTGTTTTATAAAGGGCTAGGACCCATTGTTTTATAAGGACAAGGCACCTCTCTAGCCTACTAATTGGTGGTAGGGTGAGAGGATGGACAGGGGAATGCTTGTTTTTGACCTCAATTTTGGTCGCAGACTCATTTCTCATGTACTTTCACCTTCCCAGTTCTAGATGCTTTAAATTCTCCAGCCCATGTCTGGGATGGCACAGATTTACCTGTGGTCTCATGAAGAAAGAGCAGGACCCAAAAGAAACAAGGAATCTGGAAGTTTTGCCATCAGATTAACAACCTAGAAGTTAGAAGAGTTTAGTCCTGTGTGATCATGCAAACAATGATCTTCTTTCCTATCTAGAAAGCAGAAATGATATCCAGCCTTCCACACCTGTGAACACAGGCCTGAGCACCCACTGTCCAGGTTAACAAAGATGTCCTCAAGGGCCAGACCTGAGCAAAATTAGAAAATAGAGGTGGTATGTTGCAACAAGCACTGGAACAGAAGCCATGATACCTGGATCCTGGCTCTGCCATTAACTAGTTATGTGACCTTGAACAAGTCATTTCACTTGTTTTGAGTCTTGGTTTTGAGTCATTTGACTTGGTTTGAGTCATTTCATTTTTTAAGCCTTGGTTTTCTTATATGGAAAATGTTTTACACATAAGAAACGTTATTACATTTCACATATAAGAAAACCAAGGCTCAAAAAAGTGAAATGACTTGTTCAAGGTCACATCACTCATTAATGGTAGAGCCAGGATCCAGGTATCACAGCTTCTGTCACGGTTCAAAAACTCCCAATATTTACTGACAAGAAGAAAACGTTTAGAAAATATTTTAATCAGATATAAAAAAAACAAAGTTGTCTTGAAAATGAGGGTCAGCCTTCCACAATTACACCCTCTCCCTCTCATTTGTTTCTCTGTCTCTCTCATTCTTTTTGATTCCTCAGTTTATAATAAAGTGTTACCACCATAGGTGACACCTCCTTTATTGGTATTTGTGTGTTAAGAAATCAAACCTATCTGGTGTTAGCATGTCAGATGCTTGCAAGCCAAAGAATGTGGAGGAAGACTCTTTTTGCATGTGCACGCATGCGTGTGTGTGTGTGTGTGTGTGTGTGTGTGTATTTTGAGGGAGATGAGTAATTGGTATCCTCCTTAGGTAGAATACTCCAAAGACAGCAGCCTCTCTAGCTGAGGCAAGGTTGATTGTGCAGAGAGCCTTTTACAGCGTAGCCCACAGACAATATGAAATTCTCTCTCCTCTGCAGCCTTGGTCTGCAGTGACACTGGCAGATGCTAAACTTCGGCCTGTCTAGAACAGTTAATTAGGTTATAGAGGCTGCCAAAAATCCCAAAGTCATCCAAAGAAAATGCAACACTTTGAAATCTGAAGCAAAGGTCAGAAGACACAAACATTAATCCCATTTCTAAGAAGAGAGAAACAAACAAAGAAGGAAGGGAAAAAAGAAAGGCAGGAAGTCAGGTCCCTGCTCATCTGGCAGCTTCTAATTAATCTTTTATAAACAATATTGAGATCAGGCATAAAGTGATCCTAGCTCTTTTCTCCAGTAATAGATACTGTACATTCACACATGATGATATGCAATAAACACCGTATATTTGTGACCTTTCCACAGCTCTCAGTCCATACCTCTTGAGACAACAGAGGATCCTTCAGGGACCCCTTTCCTGCTGGAGAACATTTCCACCCGAGAATGAGTCTGGAGTGAAGAAATGGAATCAATTAAATAGCTGGGTATGTTCAAGCCTTCTTTATGGGCTGCATCAAATTATCACAAAGTAAGAACTGCTGCTGTCTGCCTCCTGGTTCTCAGCAGTGGAGAGGCAGCCTTACAAACCCAGAGACCCAATTCTTCCAAAGAGGTTACCCCAGAACGTGTGTGCTGAGGCTGGAGTGGGGTAAAAAAATGAACAGCAGTGCATGGGACTTCACTGCCACCAGCAGGCCCCAGAGGAAGTGCAGGCCCAGAGGAGGCCAGGCTGTTTAGATTAGGAGCATCCAGGCAAGAAGAGAACACATGCATCTGAACTGCCTCACCCTGTGCCCGCCCACCCCTTCTTCCCCAATCTCAAAGATTTGGAAAAACTGTTATTCTTCCGTAAAAGACAGGTGTCCCTGCCCAAAAGCCCAGAATAAGTGATTTAGAGACTAAACTGCAATTAAGGCTACAAACACTCCCTTCTCCCGGCGCCCTTAGTCCCCAACACATTTACACTTTATTTTGCGAGGTCTTCGTTCCTGTCCTGGCTTATGCAGTATTTCCATGGGTGCAGTGGAGTGGAAGGGACACGGCGATTTTACATCTGGGTCCCTCTGCGTCTCATGTCACCTAAGACATGGACTGGACCCCTGCGCCCTCCACCTTGAGCCCGGAACCCGAGGACGGCCGCGCGTCCGCTGTGGCCGCCCAGGATCAGCTTCAGGTGGAGCTGACCCACGCGTTGCACTGACTTGGAAAAGCGGCTGAAGTGCACACAAGAAGCTGCTGCCCACAGCCAGCTCTGATTTCTCGCACCCCGGTCCCAATCCACGGCCACCTGCACTTTGCGTAACGTTGCGCAGGGGGGCGCTCCCGAGAACCCACACCCTCCCGCCCGGCCCAGGTGCGCACCAGCCCGCGCGGGGCTCCAGCAACCTGGCGGCCGACGGGACCGGGAGCCGCCAGGCGAGCATAACAGCTGGTGAGTGCGCCTTGATGGGAGCAGAAAGGCCCCCTAGGAGCCTCAAAGGCCTCAGAGGAGCTACCCGCGGAGATCCGCTCCCGGAAAGGTTCCGGGACCACGCGGCGTGGAGCACGTGAACTGCGCAGCTTGGCTATAAAAACCCCCGCTCAGACGCGCGTGGGGAGCAAGCGGAGCGGCAGGACGCTGCCACCTGCGCCAGGAGAGATAGGGATGAAGCGACCCTCCCTCCAGGACGCCAGAGACAATCTGGAGCCTTGATGCTTCAAACTCTCCGGGCCTGGCTTGGGGTTGTGTGCGTCGAACTTTGAGACTGGATTCCCTGCACTTGGGCAGAGACGCGCAGACGCCCGCGAGTGTGGATTCCCGAAAATTCTCAGGGCTCGTGTGACCTTTAGGAGAGTTGGAGGGGGCGTAGTAGAAATCTCAGGCTAATTGATTTCTTGTCCTCCACCACTGAGGCAGCCAGGAGCCCTCGGCTGTCCACAGAGGAGCCTGGGAGACCCCTGCGCACTCCCGAGGCCCCCGCGCCCAAGCCCGGGCCGTCCTCTAAGCCGCAGGTTATTTCTGTGCCCGAGAGAGGCGGACTCGGATAAAGTCGGGACGCCTTCTCGTACATAAAGTTTCATCTGCTCTCCTCGCTCGCACTGTCCCTGCCGCCTGGCGGCCCCCTCCTCCCACGGTGGGCGCGGGCGGGGAGATGGCCGCCGGCGCTTCCCGGCGCAAACTGGCGCTGCGCGCGTAGCCGCAGCCACGCTGACCTCCCGCTCCAGCTGGCTGCTGCTCTGAGCCCTGGCAGCGGGCAAAAGCGGAGGCCCAGAGGGGCAAGAGACCTCTGCGACAGGGGCCCGAGGGTCCGTATGGCAGCTCGTCGCCGGCGGGTGCTGTGCGCCACTGAGCTCGCCAGTGGCGCTTCGGGCTCGGAGCGACTCTGAGCCGCGCCGCCTGCAGAGATCGACCCGGCAGTTCCGCGGAGCCGCGGGCAGGAAACCGAGGAGCAGGAGGTGGCGGCGGCGGCAGTGGCTTTTCCTCCCAGAGGGCGATGTGGCCGGCAGGCGCGGGCACCAAGCTGCCCTGTCCCCGAGACTCTGCGCTCCGGCGGGCAGCTTTCTCTGGTAACCTCACAGCCCTGCCCTCTCACCTCGTGCCGGCCGGCCGCAGCGTCCGGGTCTTCATCAGCGCCAACCCTGAAGGTACGTCTCTCGCTCGGGTTTGCCCGTCCGTCCTTCTGTCCGTCCGCGCTGCGGGAGCGGGAGTGTGTGTGTCCGCCCTCCATCCCGGTGCGCCCTGCACTCCCTTTCTCCAGCTAAAGCCGTGGCCGCCCTGAGCGCGTGGGAATTTAATTTGAATCACTTTTCTTCTCCCCTCGCTGGTCGGTTTTGCCTGCTCACTTCTATTAGGACACCCATTCTCCACCCAGGGTTATTCCCCTGGGTCAATCCGAGAAACATGCAAGGCATTAGCCGGCCCTCCTGGAAGCACCATTCTGCCGCCGCCACCACCACCTCCTTTCCCCCGCCCTTTTTTAAGCGGTTTCTTCTCCGAGATGACCGCAAACGCAAACAGTAGCTCTCCTCCCTGAGGCGGGTTCCTGAGTGCGGGGCTCCCTCCGTGGCCACTTTTTCCAGCTGAGGCGAGGTGAGTTCCTTGAGACTCTCCTCCTGCAGGTGCGATGGTGCCCTTTGCAGAGGCCAATCAGACTTTTGTGAACCAGAGGTCCAGGGGGACACGCTCTGTGGGTCCCGGAACAGGCTTCGCGGTGGAGGGCGCAGGATGAGGTCATCTTCTCCGTTGGGTCACAGGGCTTGGTCTTCTGCATCTAGAACCTGGCCTACTCAGTCATGTTCCTGCTTAAGGCACCTGGTAGGCACTCCATGAAAACTTGTTGATTTCTTGTTGCATTCACAACCACAGAGGTTGAACGCTGGGCGGTCAAATCCTGGCTCATCACTACCTTCCAATCCTTAGTCCTCAACGTTAGATTTCATTTCCAGTAAGTGGGGGGTTGGGGAAGGAAGGATGTATTTGTACTGGGGCTGGATAAAACTGCAGGAATTACTCTTTTCTAGGAAAAAAAAATGTTTGGCTATGAGTCTATAGGAGACTGACAGAGGTGAGAGGTTTGAGAATTATCGTTTTCTGCACTCTAACAAGACTTTGGGTCGAGGAGTCAAGGAGAAACGTCCACATTCAAACGATCGTTGGATATAATTCTCATTTGAAAACCCAAGGTTCTGGTTTCTTGAAAAAGCTTTCGGAGAAGACCCACAAAAGTAACTTCCTAGAAAATTACCGTTTCGGAAAAAAAAAAATAGCACTAGCAGAATTCTGAGGTAAAGCTTACATTATGAGAAGGAGTTGGGGAGACAATCAAAAAGATAACATGCACTAATTCGTATTAGAAAAACGATATGCTTTGGGGAGACGGCACGACTGTCCTTTTATCAGTTTACAGCTCACTTTCAAAGAACTTAAGGAGGCTTTTAGGATGATACCAGTACACTCAAAAAAATCATTCTATCTCCAAGATGTCTTCTAGTATTTGTACCTAAATCTGGATTTAAAGGGAAAAAGAAATGGAGATATTCAGCCTATTTAAGGAAATTTGCAACTTAAGTGTTCAGGATTACTTCTTAAAATATTGCTAGAACATTTTTAAGTGAGAGAATTTTGGTAGAAAATGTTTAAATGTTAGACATTTTTAGTTCTGAGCTTTAAAATAAAGTCATATGAAATGTGTTTCAATCTGCTGCTGACGTGAAGCTAGCTAAATCACTCTTTTCCTTTAAACATGCTGCTTCTAAAATACAATAAAAATTCTGTTAATATGTGTAATTTTTTCTTGCTCTCTAGATTTGCAATTTCTAAGATAAAACGATACCGAATTTATACTATCAGCTTAATATTGAGTTAGTACTCAAGGTTAATGTCATTTTTTAAGCCTGTCTATATTATTCTTCAAATTCCCTAGTTTCTTGAAATAAAAGATTTAGCATAGATTAACCCTAGGAAAGCGAACAGGAGGGAGGAGCCAGTCATGCCCCTTGGCTAAGGTTTGAACTGGACAGCTTCCACAAGGATCTTAACAAACAAAACGAACGTGAAGCTTACCTGGGAAGTTTCAATAGGGGCAGGATCTCAGATTTTATCCAAATTGGAGAGCTGATGGCATATTAAATAAAAAAGACAGATGGGCATTTTTAATGATCTGAATGTGAAGCCTTAAAATCTTGGTAAATGCTCTGTCAGAGGCAGCACTTGACCGTGTGATCTTTATGGATGCAATTTAGAAAGCAAATGCTTGTGTTTTGGTACGATCCAATATTAGATTCTTGGCCAATACTGAAGAGCCTCTCTACTGTCAAATTAAGACAGAGAACATTATCTCATGCTTTCCTTTACAAGCGGAAATCCAATTTATGTTCTAAATAAAAGCTGCTTTGTGTTGAACTCATAGCAATACTCAGAACCCAGCAAGGATTTTGTTTGGAGTATTGTTTTAATAGGTATTGCTGTACAAGGCTTGCATGGAATTTCCCCATCAGTAACGAAGATAATAGAATGGAATAGATAATAGAATGAATAGAATTTTTTTTTTTTTTTGAGACGAAGTCTCGCTCTTGTCACCCAGGCTGGAGTGCAGTGGCGCAATCTCAGCTCACTGCAACCTCCGCCTCCTGGGTTCAAGCTATTCTCCTGCCTCAGCCTCTGAGTAGCTGGGATTACAGGTGCCCACCACCACGACCGGCTAATTTTTGTACTTTTAGTAGCAACAGGGTTTTGTCATATTGGCCAGGCTGGTCTCGAACTCCTGACCTCAGGTGATCCACCTGCCTCAGCCTCCCAAAGTGCTGGAATTATACAGGCATGAACCTCTGCACCCGGCCATAGAATTTCTTTAGAATGAAAAAATTACTTTCCCATGTATTAGTTCATTCAATATATTAATTTTGATTTCTATCCTCAAACAACCCTCTGAGGGTAGGGTAGTGGACCAGGGGTGCTCCATCTGTTCTGCAGATGAGATTACTGAGGCTGTCTCAAATTATACCACTTGCCTGAATTAATATAGCAGAGCGAAACAGAGTAGAGCCTAGAGGACCCTGAAAACACTTCTCTTGATATTATTTTATCCAGCCTAGGCTCTTGACAGATCTCTGTGAAATATCTCACACCACATGGACAAGACAATCCAGATAGGGGGGATAAGCACTGTCCACCATCTTCTGACTGTCAGACTTAAAGAGTATGAACAGCTGGCAGGGAACATGGCTATGCTGACCCACTTTGCTCCCACCAAGAGGTAGCCCCAGGCATTCAAGGAAATTTCGGAATGTGCTGGACTCCAATTGACACATTCTTGTCCAGAAGTGTATCTGCCTCTGACTAGTCCCCACCATGTGGAAGATGCTGGAGAAGGACCCATGTGGGGGAGGTGATAGCATTATCCCAGATTTTCTTAAATGGATGGGCCTTGGACTTCATCTAGTTCCACCTCCCACCCAACATAGAAATTCCATCTGTGACATCTTCATCAATCCTTGGAAGTTTTCTAGTCATTTAGCTACTGTACTTCTGCCAGAACAGCACTTATAGCTCCTTGGAAAGATGATTTTAAAACCCACATAAAATCCTTTACTGTGATTAGCCTAAATAGCCCATGCATATGGAGATGAGAGGAACCTGCCAGATTCCTGTTATTAGAGTGTAAAGGTCCTCCTCTTCTCTGTCTTCATTCTTTATCAATTTATAGGAAGGTACAGTCTTAACACAGAAGGAAAACCAAAATATCACTTTTATTACTGATGAAAATGATGCAGATCCATAATCCATTATCTGTGATCATCTGGGCCAGATATGATTTTGGAATCTCTTTTTTCAGATTTGGAGGAAAAATACTTATATACTGTCCAATATGTGGGGTCTGGGGTAACAACCCATGTCGAATATGAATAAGTATATAAGGAAACATGAGTTCAGTCTAAGCCAGTGTTATACAGAACTTTCTGTGATGCTGGAAATGTCTATCTGATATGGTAGCACTAGCCACATAGGGCTACTGAGCATTTGAAATGTGGCTAGTATGACTAAGAATATGAATTTTTAATTTTATATAATTTTAATGGATTTAAATTTAAGTAGACTCATGTGGCTTTTGTATCAGATAGCAAAGCTCCAAGTGGAGTGATGCAGATTGTAAGTAGCTTCATGTCAGTCAAGGTCAGGTTTGGCCATCAAGGACTCAGGTTACTTCAGGTTTTGCTACCAGATGGATTGGAGGAAATCTTTTATTTTCAAAGCTTTGAAGATTTTTGGAATTGCAGGTAAAAGATATGGACTTTTATTGGAGAATATGGTTTTAACTGTGGGCAAGGGACTTTCCCAATATTGAACCCAAGAATTAGACAGGCTTTACCCCCAGTCACTGTTAGCAGTGGGCAGAGCACAGACCACTCTCCCTGGCTCGTGGACAGAGTAGATCCCTTTAAACCTTAACACATGGAGAAGTAGAGGAGTATGGCAATTTTACGAGAGAGGAAACAGAGGCTGGGCTATCGTGTTCAGATTTTCTTTCCACCTGCAGCCATCAGATTAAGATACTTCTCCTCCCCTAAGGAGTAATTGACAGCATCCTACACTAGTGCATTACCTTTTGCATGCAAAAAGATATCTGAAGTGGAGAAAAAGATATTTGAACACTTAATGCATTTTTCTGTCCACTCAGATTTCTGTGCTGGTCATTATTGAGAGTCGTGAACTCTTGTCCACAGTGTTGATCAGGTGTTCATACCATTACCACTTGGTTTTCTTTTGTCTGCATGGCTTTGCATCTTCCCAGACTCTTCATGCCTTTGGAGTCTCCATAGGAAAGTTTGTTCTCCATTACAGTGGAAGTAACAGCAAGAAACATATTTTCCCTTTATGTGTGTACATGGGTTCATTTGCTGCAACTAGTGATCAATTGTTTGAACTTGCTTCCCCACCCAAAAGGCAGAAATATCTGCACTGAGAAATTCACATGAAACCTTTCAGTATTCTTCACCATTATTCTTCTTACTTTTCCTACTATCCTGATTATTTCTGTGGCTCCCTTTTTATTGTCATTATGAGTAGTGGAAAAAAAATACTGCAAAAAGCATATATGTGTGTATATGTACACACACACACACACATATACACAGCCATTTTGATACAAGAACATCTTTAAAAGCTAAGTTGTCAAGGGGAATATACTGAGTTGCTATATTATGATAAATGCACATAGGACACTTATAGTAAATGAGTTCTAAAATGTTAGTGGTTATATCTCCTAAGTCCTGAAGCAGACATTATTCAAGCAGAGAAATTATTGGATAAAATATATATAGCTAGACTTGGGAGCCAGGTTTCTTGCATTTAAATCCTCAATCCACTATGTAATGCTGTGATTTCTTGAGCAAGTTGCTTAACTTCCTTGTTTTCAATTTCACAGTTTGTAGAAGAAGTCAATGATATCCCCTGTCTCACAGAGTTATGGAGTAGATTACATAAGCTAATAGATGTAAAGCACTTAGGACAGTGCTGGGCATGTAGTAAATATTAAATAAATGTTTGCTATTTTATTATTATCTTTATTACATTCTACCATGATCCAGACACTGTGCAGGTATGTTTAAGCAAATATAAATATGTCCTGCCCTCAAGGAATGCAGTCTATAGAGGCATATAAATTAGAACTCAGTACAGTCATGCATTGCTTAATGACAGGGATATGTTCTGGGAAATGTGTCATTAGTCAATTTTGTCATTGTATGAACATCGTAGAGTGTACTTACACAAACCTAGATGATACCATTTACTATACACGTAGGCCATATGGTAAAGCCTTCTGCTCCTAGCCTACAAACCTGTATAGCATGTTATTGTACTGAATACTGAATAGGCAATTGTAACAGAAGGGTATTTGTGTATCTAGACATACCTAAACATAGTAAAGGTACTGTTGGCTGGATGCAGTGACTCAAGCCTGTAATCCCAGCACTTTGGGAGGCCAAGATGGGCGGATCACTTGAGGTCAGGAATTCGAGACCAGCCTGGCCAGCATGGTGAAACCCTGTCTCTACTAAAAATATAAAAATTAGCTGAGTGTGGTGGTAGGTGCCTGTAATCCCAGCTACTTGGGAGGCTGAGGCAGGAGAAATGCTTGAGCCTGGGGGGCAGAGGCAGCAGTGAGCTGAGATCACACCACTGCACTCCAGCCTAGGTGACAGAGACTCCATCTCAATAAACAAACATAATAAAGGTACTGTAAAAATACAGTATTATAATCTTATGGGATCACTGTTACATACGTGGTTTATTCTTGACTGGAATGTCGTTATGTGGCACATGGCTGTAGTAAAATACAAACTAACCCAGATCTTTCATGGAATTAGGTGCTTCCAAAAATCATTATAGGGGTTGGAGGAGCAAAAGTCAGGGGCACCACTGGGTATTTAGTTCATATTGTCAAAGCCGTCACCCAGAGGGTAGGAAACTGTAGAAGCCATTGCCGGTATCACAGCTGCCCCTGAGTACTGGGTAGCTGCTCAGCCTCTGCAGAAACACATTTGTTGAAACCTGCATGTTAGCCACTATGACTGCTGGTGAAGGAACTTTGTCCTCCAGATCTTATGCAGGTGCATCCCTTTGGTAGAACCAGAATTGCGTTTGGACCCTGGCAACAAGCAAGTCTAGAAACTTCAGGTTTTTAGCCCCTGCAGTACTAAGGAGATAGATAATGGAAGGAAGAGATAATGAATAATCAACACCAAGAGGTAGTATCTAGCCAGGGGGAAGCAGACACATTCACTCACTCAAGCAGTACATATTCATGAAGCAACTACTCTATATGGAGTGCTGTTATGGTGCTTAGTATATAGAAGAGTGAACAAAACAGACTAGGTCTCTGCTCTTATGGTATTTCCATAAATAATATATATGTGATGAGCAGTATGCTAATGATATGAACAGATCATTAAAGGAGCACCAAGGAGGGTTATATAAACCAACTCGGGGTGTGGAGGGGGTCAGAATGAGGGGTTAGTATGGCTCCCCACATAATGAATAGAGCCAGGGCATGGAAACTATTCTGCATGATAATCAAATATGAGGCAGAGTAATGATGAGATCTCCACAGGGAATAGAAAGAAATAGTCTTTATCATTCAGCAGAAAGCTAGAAGTGAAACTGATGTCTTGAGGTGATATTGTTTGCCCTTGAAGGTGGCTCATTTAAAATGAGGTTTGGAAGAAAGGATGACTTGGACTATAAAGGTAAACTATACATATGATTTTGCAGTTTAAAAAATCAGCTTATAGATCTTTTAAAATTCTTCTGTAAGCAGTGTGTATCAGAGCAATCATACCATTTGCTATTCAAAACAGTGTGTAAAGGTTTCATTTTATATTTCTTTCAGTTATCTATTGCTATGTATCTACCCACCCAAAACCGGAGTGGCTTAAAACAACAATGATTTCTTTCTCACAATTCTGTGGTTGGTATTTTGGGCAAGGCTTGGCTGGGTGGTTCTTCTGTTCCATGGGGTATTGAATTGAGTCAGTCATTCAGCTGCTTTCAGCTAAGCCTAGACTTGGCCAGGCTGGAAGGTCCCAGTAGGCTTCATTTACATGTCTGGCAACCCAGTTCTCCTCCATGAGGGTCTTCTCTCCGTCTCCAGCTTTTCTCTCATCTTTCAGGAGTCCAGCCCAAGAGTCGTTATAGGGGATTGGCTTCCTCAGAGAAAGGAAGTGGAAGCTGTTCATCCTCTTAAGGCCTGGGCTTGGAAGTCCCAGAATGTTTATTTTGCTGCGTTCTGTCATCAGTGCAAGTTATCGGGCTAGTCTAGATTCAAGGTGGGGAGAATTAGACCCCATTTATTAATGTGAGAAAAGGTGTGTGCATATGGGGAAGGGAGGAATAAATAGTAGCTGACTTTAAAAATTACCACAACCCCCCTTTTATTTTGCAGTTTCTTTGACCTCCTTTTGTTATAATTAGATTATGTGAGACAACAAGAACATAATCCAGTATCATTGCAAGTATGATAGTAAGTCTTCAACAAGTTTTAATAATTATTGTCATTATGACTATGTGTTATTGAAGACTGAGAATAACTCAGTAAATAGCAGCCTTCTTCCCCTCTCAAGTTCTAAACTAACTGAAAATCAGTTTCTGATAAAAAGACTAAAGAGTTTGCAGATAGAAGATCAAAAATATCACCATTTTTCCTGATAAAGATAATGGAGAATGCCTTCATGCATCCTAATACTAAATAGCAGAATTAGATATTCTTCTGGCCACTCATTGGAGGTGGTGGGCCTCCAGAGACCTTCCATCCTGTGGCCTGCTCCAGAAAACAAGGAGCCTGGAGGAGAGAGTGAAGCCATGCTCCCCGGAACAGTTCAGGTCCCAAGGGGTAGGAGTGAGCAGGTGGGCAGAAATTGCCTGGTTTCTTCTTCCCTTGCTTTCCAGTCTGGGAAGGTTAAATGAGGTAAAGAGAGTCCAGGGGGTCCTCATTACATCACAGCCCATTATCTCATATAAAGAAGACAGTGAGGTACAAGCTACTAAAGATAATAGCAGGAACGATATACACGTATCTGTACACATGTTTCAGATACTCAGTACCAGAATACATTTGTAAGGTAAGTTCTTAGCATGGCCTTGGGAAAAGTCACATATTTCTCTATAAATAAGTTGTTTAAAGCCATTAAGTTTTGAAGTAGATTGATATGCAGCAATAGATAATTGGCAAATTAAAAAAGTAAAAACACACAAGCACCTTTTAAAGTGGCAAATGATGATTCTACAGAGTAACAGGAAGTAATTAGGTTTGATAAAGTAAGCCTAAGGTTCTTCTTTTTTTAATCCATCCTTAGCAAACTAACACAGCAACAGAAAACCAAATACCGCATGTTCTCACTTATAAGTAGGAGCTAAATGATTGGAACACGTGGACACATAGAGGGCAACAACACACACTGGGGCCTTTCGGAGGTTGGAGGCTGGGAGGAGGAAGAAGATCAGGAAAAATAACTAGTGGGTAGTATGCTTAATAGCTGGATAATGAAATAATCTGTACAACAAACCCCTCATGACACATGTTTACCTGTGTAACAAACCTGCACTTGTATCTTGAACTTAAAAGTTTAAAAAAATCAGGTTGGGCATATCAACATTTGTTGAAATACTAAAAGTTCCATTTTGTTGGGAAATCTCTGGCAATATGTATTTCACTGATACAGTAGGAAAATGTCAAAAAGCGACCAACTTTGAGCTCTAAGCATTGATGAATTCCTATCCAAAACAGCTGCAGAAGATCTGTAATACCAGCATTCAGGCATTAAAGATAATCTGTTTATAAACATAAAGCAACTAATAAACTGGGTAGCTTAAAGTTCAACTCAATTTTTTTTAAGTTTTGCTTGTAATGGTCATGTTATTTAAATAAATGTGAAACTTGTAGCAGTGGCTTGCATCACTTCTTCAAAGCTTTAGCTTCCATTTGTATTTTTGTTGAAACTAAACAGGATTCATTCAGCACATTGAAGTGTGTTGGCTAATGTATAATTAGAAAAGAGAGTTATGTGATAGAAAGTTAATAAAAATGATGAAAAACTGCAGCTTGGATGCAATTCAAAGAGAATAATACCCCCCTTCTAATGAAATACTTCCTTGAAATCTCATTTTCAATCCAAAATATTTCAAAGACTGTGAAATGGCATGCTCAAAACAAAGAGCAGAGCACAGATGTCAGGTGTCTTATTCCTAGAGTATTACAGAATTTCACTCAGATGAAACCACAAAATTGACAGCGTATCCTTCATAATATTTAATCTGATCTATTACATACAATGTCATTCAAAGAGTTTCTTGCTGCAGAATGTCTCCTTCAGGTTTTATTCTTAGCATCAACTGCAGTATTTATTAGATACCCATTGTGCACTAGCAAACACCTCATTGGTTGGTGTGGAATGTTACAAAGGGAGTAAAAATAACAGTATGTGCTGCTGTCTTTATTCTTCAGACTCACACATCTAAGAGGCAGGACAAACAACTATAAAAACTGCAGACACTGCAGTTGTGAAAGGGATGTTTACATACAAAGGCTGATTGGAATAATTGGAATCAGGTTGTATCTGATATCCCAGTGTGGCATGAGCTGTTCAAATTTAGCCAAAAGGGAAAGACTGAGAAGGATCAGACCTAAAAATCACCCATCTACTGTAGAGGGGTGGCCAGTGGGGAACTGGTTCTGCCATGTATAAGAAGAGGGAGTCCAGATCCAAGGGAGAGCATGGTTTTTGAAAGGGAAAGCATTTGATACCAAGGAGCCTAATAGAATCTGAAGGGTTACCCAGTGAGTGAGCAAAGCCTGGCCTAAAATGTATTTAATTTATCTGAGTGTCAGAAGAATAAGGTTTATTTAGATAAAAATTGAAGGAGTTTTGGCAGGTACAGAGTCTGAATGTCTTGGGCACAAAGTTCCCTTTCTGAAGTGGGGACTTGTGAAGGAGAATAAGGCAGCAGAGAGTGTCTGGCAAAAACAATAGGATCCAGCCCCTAATCATAAGGGAGGACTGAGGTCCTGGGACAATGTACAAATCTGCTGTTGGGATTAGAACCCAAGGCCAGAACTGCAGCCTGAGTGATATGACCCTGAGTCCCAGAGAGTTGGGACAGAAATAATACTAAACATTTCCTGGTTAAGGTTACTACTGAGCCCAGGGATTGGGACCAGCCCCCACTACAGGTGGCACGAGCTGTGGTTCCAGGTATGTCAGAGGACGGATGCAGAAGCCAGGAAGGGTTATTCAGTTAGAATAAGGGATTTTGAACAATATTTGAAAGATGAGAAATACTTAATTATCATAGTTGGAAAAGAAATGTTCCTGACAGAATAGGACATATCCTGGAAGTCGGGTAAGTCTAATTTCTGAATCAGTAGCAGTGCTTGGAATACTTTAGAGAGAAAGCTGGGGACCATATTCAGGCTCAGTGGAAAAGAGCAGTGATTAGTAATGTCTGCTGTGGAATGAGAACTGGTCTGTATCCTTATGTGTGCAGTGTCTGTGTGACTGTGGACACTGGGGGTAGAGGAATGGAGCAGTGTAAACAACCAAGAGAAGGCTTTTGTTTTGTTTTATTTGGGCAAAGCAGAGAAGACAAGTCAGAGGAAAATAAGAAAATTTTGCCCAAGAAATAACTGGCGAGAAATTCCCAGATGACAGAACTGGTAAAATCACAGCTTTCTAAAGGGAGAAGAATGTGTTGAAACTGTTAAATAGACTGAAAAATCTACTTACATGAGGTGGAACCTGCATATGAGTTTGTTGCTAAGCAAAGAAGAGTAGCTTCAGAAAAGATCTCACTCAGTTAATGATATTCTAGAAGACTCTAATTAAAATGGAATTCAGAAACTACTGAAGTCACCGTGTGATAAGGAAGGAGTTAACCAAAGTTATCAAGTGCTTTACAAAAAAGAGAATCTGCTATGAACACTGAAAAGAAGACTTGAAAATAACAAATTCCTTTATGAGCCCTTTTGTTTTAAAATTCAGAAGTCTAAATCTATTTACAGAAGCAATTTCAGTAACAATAAGAATATTTAGGAAAAAGAAAGATCCAAAGATCTTTCTCTCCTCTAAGAAGCTACCATTTGGAGGTTTTACCCAAAAAAGGATAAGAGTATTCACAAATTGGGAGATTTCACAATTTAGTGAAATCGCTGCCATGCTGGAAATTTAGGGTTTTGCAATGTGGCCCTTGAAATTTGGGACTCTCTTATTAAGAGATGGGGTCTGTGACTTCTTCCCTTGAATCTGGGTTGTGATTTGGCCAATAGAATATAGGAGAGGTGTTACTGTACCAGATTTGGGGCCCAGGCATTCAGAGATTGGCCACTTCCAATTTCTGTCTTTTGAAACACTGATTTTTAGACCCTCACTGACCCATGGAAGGACCCCTGTGGAAAGGAGGCCACAGCCAGTACCACCTGGCCAACAAGGAGAATGAGCCATCTGGGAGGCAGATCTTCACCCCGGTTGAGCTTCCCCCACTGACTGTGGCCGTGTGGTCAGCCTTCCCACCTAAACCTGCCCAAGGTGCAAGTGCAAGGGTAAAAAGGAATGACTGTTGTTTTAAGCCACTGATTTGGGTTTGTTATGTAGCAATAAATAAATTAATAAAAGAAAACAAACATTATAATGTGTCCTAAGAATGAATAATTTGAAGGTTAGATTCAGGTTTGAATCCCAAGATTTTCCCAGACTTGGATAAGATATTTAGTCTTCTTAGACTCATTTCTCAACTGAAAAATTGGAGCAATAACACCTACGTCACAAGGCAGTGGTGAGAAAGAAATGAAATACTACACTGAGGCATCTAAAACAATGCCTGAAAGATACTAAGGACTTAAAAATTATAGGTCAGAGTCTGTTAAAAGCTCTAGAATATAGAGTTATCACAGTTTTATGGAAATGAGAATTCCTTGAATAACTTCCTTCTTAAAAAAACCATAGCACAAAATGGGTCATTATTCTCAAATCATGCCACCTATATGATCATATATGCTTTTAGCTAGAAGGGACTACATAAAAACACCAGATTTTTAAAATGATTTAATTACATAAACATGAATTCAGCCCAAACTATAACATACTAAGTTAATAAGTTACATCTCTAAATAATAGAGCAGAAACTAGCTGATTTTTCAAAAAGCTACCTACCAGAAAGGACAACTCTTTTGAAACCACAGGTGGCCAGCAGAGTTCAATAAAATGACATTCAAAGAATAAAAGGTTTGCACTTTCACCATTTAAAGTTAGATGTGCTAAATTCTTATTCTAAAAAATTATAATTTCTTTCAAAAAATTCCTTTAATGTTGCTTTAAACCGACATAAAGGTTCATATATCATTTTTCTGGTCCTTTTAATCTTTTAGACTGTAATGCATAGTTTGCTTAAGTTCAGATTTGCATAGTTTTGCTCATAGTTCCAAAGAGCCTGTGGTACCCACATTTATGTGGGAAAGACCACGCTGGATAAAAATGAGCAGTCACTATTCTCTAGCCAGGATTTTGGTACAAATCTCATGCATGATTGAAAGATGATTTAATTCCAAGTAGTTACTATTGTTGAATGACCCAACCAACTTTCACTGTAAGTTGATCATTCTTATTGTGTTCTTGTAATGGTTATTGAAAGTTCACATTATAGCAACTAAAGAGCATTTGTGCTCCTAGAGGTGCAGATGTTTGGAGATGGAGGTGGTTGCTAGAGATGGGTCTTTTGAGTGAGTCAGTGAATGGGACTGAGCATAGGTGGATGATGACTTGAATCTAGAAAGTGTTAATCATTTATTTGTTAGTTCAAGCTTGCAGATCTCAGAGTGAAATGGAATGAGGGAGAAGGCCCAGGCATCCAGGAGTTTTGAAACAGAAATGGGTTTTGTGATTAAGGTTGGAATTTGAAAAGGGCTAGAAACTGAGACAGTCCAGCCTCTCCAGGACAGTGAGACAGTCTGAGCGTCAGCAGGTGGAGGGAGGCAAGGAGCCTGCTTTCCTCGATGCAGCCAGTGTGCTTATCTGAAGAAGAGGCAATATAGGGCTCAGCTAAATGCTTTGGTTCTTTTGCTGAGATTTTTAAAATATTAGAAAATCATTCTTTGTCCTTTATGCTTATTGTATAATTGTTTTGTTTTCCCTCACCTTTTTTCTTTTGGAAAATTAGTCTTAACTGTGTCAAGGGAAAACATGAATTTCACTTTTCCTAATATCACAAGTAGGATCAAGGCAGACCCATGCTGTAGAGGCTGCTCCAGTGGGCGGGTAAGCACAAGGGGTGTACTCTTAACGCTCCATGGACCTCAAAATGTGTATGTAAATTTCTTCTCTGCCAGCACCTGCACCTGTAAGGTGGATAGCAGTACAGATTTCAAGGACATCAGTTTCATTTGATACCAGAGCATGTTAGAATCACAGCACCAGAATCTAGATTATGCACCGCCTAGTGTTTATGAGCTGTGTAACCTGGAGCAGGTTCTAGAACCCCGAGTCTCGGTTTTCCTATCTGTTGAAAAGAAATGCAACTCTATGTTTTGTATCTCATGCAGTTCTGCAGATTAAATTCTGCTGTAGTAAACATACAGTGAACCCTATATAAAAGCAAAGCATTGCTCTTTGCTTAAAACTTTTCCAAACATGTAAGACTTAAACTGCCTTCTAAGCCAATATTGTGGTATGATATAATTAGCGTTTAGCATACAAAATAGGTGCTCAATAAATACTTGCTGAGGTTTTTTTTTTTTTTTCCCAACTGTTCTTTATTCAAACTGGAAGATATAAGTAGGGTAAAATAGGCATAAAAGACATCTTCCTCAGGCCTACTAATGAAGAAAGTCCAGAAAGCGTCCCACCCCATATCTCGGAGGAAGGAATGCTGTACTGAGAGGCCAAGAAGCATCTGAACAGACAGACCATGCTGGGTTTCCCCACTTAGTCTGTTCCCATTAGGTCATACGCTTTTTGTCCAACCATATTTGTACACGGTTTTTTAGTCTTCATAGAATCTCAGCATAAAAATGGACAGTTGTCACTGTGTCTTTGAGTCTCTTCTTTTTTTTTTTTTTTTTTTTTTTAAGACGGAGTCTTGCTCTGTCGCCCAGGCTGGAGTGCAGTTCCGCGATCTCGGCTCACTGCAAGCTCTGCCTCCCAGGTTCACACCAGTCTCCTGCCTCAGCCTCCCGAATAGCTGGGACTACAGGTGCCCGCCACCACACCCGGCTAATTTTTTTTTTTTTTTTTTTTTTTTTTTGTATTTTTAGTGGAGACGTGGTTTCACTGTGTTAGCCAGAATAGTCTTGATCTCCTGACCTCGTGATCCACCTGCCTCGGCCTCCCAAAGTGGTAGAATTACAGGAGTGAGCCACCGCGCCCGGCCAGTACTTGTTGAGTTTTTAAATAGCTAAGAGACAGTGAAGAGGAGGTCATGGCATGAAGTGTCTTCCTCCTGACCTGAGTCCTGGAAATTCCTGCAGGGCCAGGTACAGCAGGGCCCACCCTAGGTCACAGATCTTATCCTTCTCATGTCCCTGTCCCTGTTGCTGCCAGTAGATGTAACCATCTGTCAATATACCAACCACTTTATGCCTGAGGCTACCCTATTACTTTACCCCAGCTTGACAGGGCCTCACCTAGAGGACAGCAGGATCCCCACAGGGATGGTTATAGAGATGCAGCCCTACAGTTCCCACCCCTGGAGGCCAGAGCTCCCAAACAGCCGCAATCCATGGGTGTCGCTCCCCAAGTTCTACCATAGTGCCAGGAGAAAAGGTAGAGAGTGGGAAGAAATGGATGTCTTCCTACCCTCCAGGGAAGGAGCCACTGAGGGAAGAAGAGAGATGAGATTTCCATGAAACTAGAGAACAGCAGTGAAGTTTTAAATTCCCATGCCTTTCTTGCAGGAACAGTGAGAAATCAAATAGTGTTTGTACTATGGTTTGGCTGCATTATGACTTTGGGGACAAGTTAGGAACCTTGCCACTCTCTATAACATTATTTTTATGGGCAGTTTCATTTTGTGTTCCATTTAGATCATGTACCATCAGGCTTGTGTCACAGCCATTTAGAAGGGAGTAATTGGAGCATTTTCACTAGAGAGCGTTCTTGTTTTCGAATAATGTCATGGGTGCATGAGGTGTGACATGCTTGTCCTTGAGACACCATGAGGGGAAGAGGGCATGAAATGGACTGAAACATCTTGGCTTCTACTTCTGGTTTATACAGTAGCTCTGTGACCATGGGCATTCTCTCTGGGACTCTCATTTTTCTCCTCTGCAGAATGAGGTGGTTGACAAACAGGTTCTCCGGGGCCTCTTTGAAAGCTGCAGTATTACATTATTCCATTTCTCTGAAACTCCCCAACAGTGTTATTTGGGCGGTTTATTTTATGGAGGGAAAATGTGGGATCTTGCTCTTTCTTCCTAACTTTGTGAGTGCATCTACTCCATTGCCTGAAAAATAGTAATAATACCAGCTGTCCTTCCTGTAATAGTTTATCATGATAATGGAGGGGAAAGCAGTTTTGAAACTACAATGTATTAATACATGTAAACTATTTATTATTTGAACGTGGATAGTATAACAAGGAGTACAACCAAGTTTGTGAGGAATATTTCCAGGATTTAGAAACACCTTCCCAACTGTTCCTTATTCAAACTGGAAGGTATGAGTAGGGTAAAATAGGTATAAAAGACATCTTCCTTAGGCCTACAAATAAGACTATTAGATTGATTTTTTTTAATCATTGAATTTGGGATAAGGCAGGCAGAGTGTGAACCCTTGGATAGAAGGGATCTGATCTTCATCCTGAATTGTGTAATAGAATCCATTATGTATGCACGTATAACACATGATACAGGGACTTCTGAACAGTAGAGGTTGAAAATTCAAACTGTAGAGTTGGAAGCAGTGGGTTTGAGACCTTGCCGTGTGCCATTTTCTGACTCAGTGACCTTAAACAAGTTACTTAATTTATCCAATCATCAATTTCCTTATTTTTAAAATTGGAAATATCTTAGGATTCATCTGAGGGTAAAGCTTGTAGAGTGTTTAACACATGCTTGGCACAATGAGTTTTTATTAAACATTAACTAGAACTAATCACCATTATAATTAGTAGCTCCATTTTCTCCTTATCTAGGAGATGCTGAGGACTCAGCTAGTGAAGAAGGACACGTCAGGCATGGCTCAACCAGCTGGCATGCGTTAAACAAAGGCTTATCTGCTGGCGGTATCTTTGTTGCCCACTCAATAGAAGAGGGGAGGACGTGTAACATGATGATACAGTTAGGAAACATTTATATTCTGTTTGTTTATGTTAAACCAGAATGTTTATTTCCAACTGTCTGTCAAGGTTGACATCTGAGGAGGCCGTATTTATAATAAACATTTTAAAAAGTGCTTTTGAAGAATTGCTATCACAAGTAAGTTGTAAGCCACAAAAGTAGGCCTGCCTTCTTACTTCACAGACACCCATTTTCCATGAAATTCGCAAGAATCATACAAGTGTTTACTGAGGGACTTCTGCATGCAAGACACTGTTCTAAACCCTGAAGATGTAGAATTTAACTATGTTAAGTAACTATGTTTAAATAATTACATTATCAAAGAAACATACACGTAGCCCCTACTTTCATGGAGCTCACATTCTGATGGGGGGACCATAAAGTAAATATACAAAATCAATTAAAATATTTGTAAAGTTTGTGGAAGGTGGTGATAACTACTGTGAAGAAAAACAAAGCAAGGTAAAGAGAAAGTATAATGGGCAGTTTCTCTCTCCCAGTTAATGGGTGGTCATAAAAGGTCTGCCTGATGAGATATTGTTTGAACAGAAATAGTAACAGTAAAGGGGGGAACCAACCAGATATATGGAGGACAAACATTTCTACCCAATGAAGCATCAAGTGCAAAGGGCCTGTGGCAGAGCACGACTGGGGTGTTCAAGGAAGAGCAAGGTCATTGTACTGGAAAGTAGATGGAGACAAGGGTAATTTTCAAAAAAAAATTTAATGCCCCTGTGTGGCAGACACCAGCCAACCAGCCAACCGGAATAGATGCCATCTACAAACATTCAGGAAACTGTACCTGTGTGTGCCTATGGAGCATCAGCTATGGTAAGAAATAAGATTAGGGAACTCGTGGAAGCTGGATCATATGGAGCCTGCATGTTGTCTCATTGTAATTCATAGAAGCCAACTTTACCCACAAAGGATAAGGATTTTCACTATTCATTTAAGGAACACATTCACTCATTGATTCAATTCGTTTTAAAAAATGATTCTAAGAGAAGATTCCATAGTGACTGTGTCAATGTACCTTCCCACCAACAGTATACAGCTTCTGTTTTCTCCGTACCTTCACCAACACTACCTTTTGTCTTTTTGATAATAGCCATCCTAAGAGTGGTGAGGTGATATCGCCTTGTAGTTTTGATTTGCATTTCCCTGATGACTGGCCAATATTCTTGGGGAAAAAAGTAAGATGGCATTCACTGGGATGTACGTTTTCTGATAGCTGTGTTATATTTGATCTGGGTTTCCCCACCCACTCCAGAAACTCAGCAATTCACTCAGTGTTCTGGGAGGTAGTGAAGTGTGGAACCTAAGCTGATCTTCTCAACTACCCAGGTACCTTGGAAATAAAATGGAAATGGATGAGAGACGTTGTATTGGATCTATAGAGGAGCACGTGGCAAACTGGTCCAACCCTTGAGAATAAGATTCATAATAAGAGGGAAAGGTTTTCTGTTCATATGTGGCCGGAGAAGACAGAAAATTATCTCTGAGGTTGTAGAGGTAGAGTCCAACTTGGTCTCTGGACGCTAGAACATGATGGCACAGGGTGCTTCTTGATATAGCCCCAGGTGGATTCACTGCGACATCCTCCAACCAAAGCTCCTAGAAAACCTACTAAAAATTATTTGAGAGGGGAAATGAAGGCAACAACCATTTGGGAGCCCATCATAAAGTTCATGGAGCCAGGACCACGAGTCCTACTGTATCTGTCTCAAGGTAGCTATAGCCTCAGCAGAGTCCTAGGTGAATGTCACCTGTGGCGTTTTGCAGCTTAGCAGCAGCTGTGATGTTACCCCCACCAGGGACAACAGGAGCTGCACAGTCCAGCTTTCACAGATGCTGAGATCCCAGGGCATTTTATGTTGTTAGAACCTGTAGTTGCAGCAGGAAAGTGTAATGGCTCACAAGGAAGACACAGAAGCTGCATTTTCATAGCAGGTACCCAAGATGATCAAGAATCATACTGACTATTTTTTATTCATTCCAGGAACATTAATGCATGACCAGAACTGTCCATCACTTTCCCTTGCTCAGTCTGGCTTGGCGACTGAGGGAACATGGGTTATACAAGCTTTCAGTATGTCAACAGTAGCAAGGATTGTTTGGGTTTTGACTCTGGATCAGAAAGTGCTAGGTGGGGTATTAGGGCTCTGCCACTTTGTCGCAGGGCGACTTCCTCCTTAACCTCTTTAAGCCTTGGTTTCCTCATCTTTGAAATGGGGCTTATAATAGTGTTAGACTTTTAAGGTTTTAGGAGAGCTAGTGATATAATGTATTGAAGGCATTTAGCACTGTGCCTGGCACATACCAGGCAGATTAATGCTAATTGTTGTTATGATGATTTAGAGTAGAAGTAGAATTATTTAGTAAAGTGAGCATGTGCCAGAAAGAGAAGAGGGAGAGGAGGAGAATATTCAGTCCTTATAAATTTTAACAGAAATTATTTAAATACAAGAGTTACTAATAGACTAGAACTGGCCCTGAGTTATTTTTTGAAAAAAGAAATGAAATGATACTTTAGGAATAGAATTTTAGATGGTCATTGGAAGCAGTTGACTATTGCCTTTATTTCAGACCATTTATTCAATGCCTGTGAACAATGAGATTAAATAATACTTTCTGGTCATCTCTTAAATAACATGGTAATTAAAGAGAGCACTAGGATAGTATCTGATGCCTGTTAGGATAGAGATTTTTGAGAGGGACAACAAGGTAGTTAGTAGCTGCTGCTTTCATTTCAGATTGGACTGACCAACCCATTCAATCAAAGGAGATTTTTGGACCCAGAATCCTTCAGTCTGTCTATCCAATCCCAGTTTGAACAGATAACTGTCAGTTTAATTTAGTGCCTGGCTGATTGCAGATGTAATGGGTGGTTTTCTTTTTAATCAGTCCTTTCTGACATAATAGGAAGAAGAATTTGAGTAGGTTAAATAGCTGGAATAAAGCTCGTATATCCCTAACATTTCCGAAGAGCTTACTTTCCGTTTGGTGGATGTGTGATTTTGGTAATTTCTCTCCTGTAAGTAAAATGATGTTTCTCTACCTCCCTCCTGAAGTTGTTTTGCTCATCTTTTTAATTTTTTCATAACCAGCTGACCTTTTTCCTAAATAGGTCATTTTGTTGTGCAGCCAGTAAACTGGGTGTTCTGGAGATTTTTTGCCCAAGGAGGTTGAATGTATTTATATCTGGTTGTGTCCATATGTCAAACAGATATTTCAATCTGTATTTCAAAGCTGTTAAGGCAATAGCACTATAAAATTCCCTGCTTCATCAAATCAAAGAAAAACAAATGCTTTTAACATATAACCAGACATTTTCAAAAGTTCAAAGGTAAAATGTAAAAATGAGTCTTTATTCTGTAAGAAAATCAGAAGCAAAACAGCATCTACCCTTTTTTATTAATGGAGTTACAGTTTAATTTAATTTCCCATTTTAGTTGTATAAAAAACTGATTATATAAAGGATATGTGTTTTTTAAATATTTTCACAACATAATACCACTGTCTAATAAAAATGACACGTACAAGTTAAAAAGTAAAATGTAGAGTCTGCTTCTGGCATAACTTTTTTCCACAACGTTTACACTATTAGCATATGCTAGAGGTGCTTACTGAAGAATCTGTAGTGTAGAATGAGCCAGGAAACTAATCTCCCAGCCATGTAGTGTGCAAATTGACATAAATTGAAACAATAGTAAAATCAGATCAAAAATGTATCTAAAGCTCAACTCCAGCCTGTACTGTGACTTGATTTTAAAAAGCTCCCCAAAAAGTGAGGGAGGTGAAAGAAAATAAAGGAACACTTTGTGATATGAATGATAATACTGAATCATTCTTTAAGAAAAAAATAAGGAACTCAAGATCCAGATATAAAATGATATACTTCTAATATTTACTGCAGTAAATTAGACAAGATTTAATGGATCTAACTGCATAGTCTCTGTGTAAAGACACACAGAAGTATGAGACATGGGATTGACATTCAGGAGCTTACAATATAGTTACTAACATTGATATCTGGAAAGTTAAAAAGTAAATTAATGAACAAAACCATTTGTATTCGTTTTCTATTGCTTCTATAACAAGTTAGCACAAAGTTATTGTCTTGAGTCTTGGAGGTCAGAAGTCCGAATTCAGTTTCACTGAAGGTATTGACAAGTCTGCATTCTCTCTGGAGGTACTAGAAGAGAACCTGTCTCCTTGCCTTTTGCATCTTCTAGACTCTACGTGCATTTCTTGGCTAATGGCCCCTTCCTCTATCTTCAGTGCCAGTAGCGTGACATCCCTCCCATCTGTCTCTCTCTCTATGACCTCTGCTTCCACTGCCACATTTCCTTCTCTGATTCTGCTTTCGTGGTTTTATTTCCTCCTCTCATGCTGATCCTTATGCCTCCCTCTTGTAAGGACCCTTGTGATGATATTGGATCCTCCCAGATAATCCAAAATAATCTCCCCATCTCAAGATCCTTAGCTTAATCCCATCTGCAAAGTCAGTCCCCTTTGCCATAAGGTAACATTCACAGCTTCCAGAGATGGGCTGTGCACATCTGTCAGGGGGCCATTATTTAGCTTACCACAACATTGAAACCTTAAACAGAAAAGAAAAATATTTGCAGGCTAAATTTCAAGATTCTTTAAGAACACTCCAGTCTTCCTCTTTAGCTTCATTCCCTACCGGAAGTCTAAATTCATTCTTTCTGGCTACCGTCCTGCCCTTTCCCTACCCTCTGTCTTCGTTGGTGAGTTCTTCTATAACCTCTTCACTTTCTAGATTCTTACCCCTCCTTCAAGGCCAATCTCAAATGCTGTGTTCTCCATTTAATATTTCTGATTTTCCCAAATTAGTCTAGAGATTTTGGTTGCAGGTGACAGAAGCCCAACAAATACATTTAAGCAAGATCTGGAGCCACTGTTAACTCAGGTAATTGAATTGTTTAAACACAGAGCAGGGGTGGATCTGGCCTTAGAAACAGCTATGATCAGGAACTTGAACATGATCTGGACTATTTTTACTTCTCTCTGCATGCATACCCAAGTTCTGTCAGATCAACTCTTCTAACTTTGGCCGTAGTTGATGTAGCTACAGGTTACTTCAAGCTTACAGTTTTACAACTTTTAGCCAGAAAGAAAGAGACTGTCTCCTTCAGCTAGAGTTTGAAAAAAATTCTGAGAGAAGGACTCTGATTGGCTCGGCTGAGGTCACATGTCCAACACTTAGACCAATCGCTGTGGTGAGATGATCATATATTGAAGCTAGAGATAGGAAATGTGGAAAATAATCTTTTCACAGGAAGGAATTATTTACTGTCACTACCAACTTAGTGTGACTTCTCAAACCCCATTATATTTTGTTTATGTTTTTCCTAATTTATATCATTAATTATACCACTTTTATTTTGTCCTGTTTTTCTTGCTGACATACTGAGTTCTTAAAGCAAGTGATTATGTCTTTCTCATTTTCACACCACCCCCTCCCACTCAGCACCTTATTCTATGCAATACTCATAGTAAATGTACAGTAAAAACGTTGAATTGGGGTGAAAATAATACTTTAACATGAGATATCTCGAGGCAGCTCAAAGTTAATTAAAATAAGTGCTGAAAATTAAGAGAAATTAAGTGCACTATGGAGTTTAATGACTTGAGAAAATATTACAGCTTAAACTGGGACTTGAAAGATGAGTCGAATTTAGGTAGGAGAAGGACATATAGCAAAGAGAATAGTGTATTACAAAACTCATGTGGTCATAAAGGGAATAAAGAGAAACAGAAAACTGTAGTCTAAGTACAAATGATCTTTTGGTGCTGGCACCTCTTCTATGACTGTACTGCCAGGAATAAATAATGTTCATGCTAATTTAAAATTATTGCAGAATAGCAGTTTTTCCATATCTTGCAATGATTTGTTGTTATTTATTCATTTAATTATTTATTGGTGGTTTACTATGATTATTTATGCATATTAAGGCCTGTGACTCATAATAAGGTGCTACTGCTTCAAAGAGGGAGGTAAAACGATGAGGGAAGAGAGTGCTGAGGAGGAATTAGAGGAAAACAGGGCCAGCCCTGATCATAGCAACCCCATCAGAGCCCACAGCTTTTAAGAATTTCTAAGAACCCTAGTACATACCGTGAAGGGATGCCTACATCTTAAAATGTGCCTCTTTAGCAAATGTAACATCTTTGATAACAAAGCTATGGCCTTTGAATTGAGGAACTCACCCATGGATGCATCTAATCATAAGCTATGTAGATCTACCAAAAGTTATGGCCTATAAATTTGAAATAATAGAAATGCTTTGGTGTTTTTTGAAGTACCTCTTGGTCTTAATGTGTTCTTCAAGACAAAATAAAATGTGAGCACTTACTATATGCCAGGAATTAATTACAACATAATTAAACAATAATTGATACAATTACAACAATTAATAATAAGTGGGCTCTGCCTCCAAGGACTTCATGTCTGATGAGGGGGACAAACACAGAAATAGAACATTTGAGAGGTATATGATTAGAACGGTGAAAGCCATTTGACCCCAGTGTTATGGAACCACAGTGTTCTACCTCCAGTACTGATTCCTCATACATCATCCACTTTTCTCATGCTGGTACTACTATTACCTGCTCCTGTGGCTTGTCTTGCTTCCTATAGGAATCTTCTGTAGAAAGAAAATAGATTTGTATTTGGAAGACAATCTTCATACATTCCTTCTCAACCCAGAAACATCAAACTACTCTTACCACCTGTGGGATAAAGTCTGAACTCAAGGGCCTGATTTGCCAGAAACCTACCTACAAATTTAGGGTCATCCTACTAGCCCATTGATTTCTTCCTTGTATCCTGTTTTTACACATTCCCCCAAATGAAGCCCATGTATCTTCTCTGTCCTGGAGAGTTATTCTCGTTGTCCACTACTCATCAAAACCTGCGACCTTTTAATGTTTTAGTTCAAAATCTACCTCCTCCTGGAAGCCATTCTGAATGAACTTCTAGGGAAATTACTGCTTAACTATTAACCTTTAATCATAGATCTTTTACGTTATTCCTTCTCTGTGTCTAATGTCTTTAGCTTGTTTCCCAAATTCATTGTTAATTAATAAAGAAAGAACCAGGACTCTGTTGTATTCATCTACGGATTCTGAGCACCATGGAGAGAGCCTTGCCAGGAAACATCTAGTGAATATGCAGTATCATAGTACATACCTTGAATGTTGATAAGACAATTATAAATGTAAATTGAAATATAGTACTTTTATGTAGAAAGATCATTCATTGGCGTTCGTGATGTATTTTGTAATTGCTAAGAGCCTTGAAAAAGCTATTTTGTGATAATTAGAGAAAAAAAAGCAGGCTGTTGGCGTGAGGAAATCAGTGTTTTAAGAAAATTATTCTGGCAGTTGTATGTATAATAAGTTGATGGGATGGGACTGGAGGCAGGTGGACAAGCTATGAGGCAGGTGTGTTAAATCAAGCATAAGAGACAAGTGAGTATCTGGGTCAGGATTCTCCCAAACACCCTGCATAGCCCAGCGGCATCTGAAATTATTTAAATATTGCTAAAGGTTATTTGACAAATGGAAATAAATTCCCAGGCTTTATTTCCGGTAATTGATCAAAGTCCATCTTTAGCCAAGTAAGGTCAGTTAGAGGGAATTTCCCACAGCAGTGATTTTTAAGCCTAGTCCTTGAGAAATCCCTTTGTCATTATGAGATTTATTTTTATTGCTATTGCTTATCTCACTGGTTTTGTAGCACTTAAATATGATAGCCTGTTTTGTTTACATTAAAGAACACATAATCATGCTATGATCACAAATAAGTGTTTTTAAAATAAAAATGGAACATACGGAAAATGACACCGGTCACCATTGATTCGGGACATCCAGATGCTTGTCTCCTCTCATGCTGCTAAATGGTTAGTTGTACTTTTAATTAGGGAGCAATGCAAAACTGATGTCTAAAATATTAAAGTAAAATAAATGTCTTACAATCTTTTTATGAGATAGATTTAGATACAATAAAATGCATCTTAAGTGTACAACTTGAGTTTTGACAACGTGTTCATTTATGTAACCACACCCTAATGAAGCCAGAGATCCACCCATGTGCTCTTCACCTGTCATTCTCCATCCTGTAAAAGCACCACTCCTGATCTCCCTCACCACTGATAGTTGTTTGGTTTAGAACTTCATTGAAATGGAATCATAGGTACCTTTTACATTGGGTCCTGCCACTTAGCATAAGGTTTTGAAGATTTATTATAGTGTGTATCAGTAGTTCATTCTTATCCATAATTTGTTTGTTTTTATTGGTGAGTACTGTGCTGTTCTGTTTTATAAACATACCACACATTGTTACTTCGTTATCTTTTTTATGGACATTTAGGTTGTTTCCAGTATTTGCTCTCATGAATTAAGCTGCTATGAACATTTTTAGAGAATCTCTGTATTTTTTCACTTGTTAATTAAATACCTAGGAGTGGAATTTCTAGCTCCAAGGGTAGCTACATGTTTAATTTTATAAACTGTCAGTTTCTGAAACCAGTTGTGCCATTTTACACTCCCATCAGCAATATATGTGGGATTCAGATATTTTATATTTTTTGATGTTGTTATTCTAGTGAGTATGAAGTGGTATCTCATCGAGGCTTTAATTTGCTTCTCTCTGAAGAGTACTGAAATTGGGCATCTTTTTGTGCTTATTTGCTGTTTATGTATCTTTTTGTGAGGTGTATGTTCAAATCTTTGACTTATTTTTTAAAAATAACCATTCTATATTATAAAGTAATAGAAGTTATTTTATACAACTTGAATAAAGTTAACCATGCTCATATCAGGAATAATTATTGGCATAATTCAAGATGCACCAAATCAAATAGTATATCCAGGCACAGAGGTATTTAAAAATTAATTTTTGAATGAATATATCCTATTTAAACTTCAAATAGTAATAATGTGTTTGCAAAGTAGTGAGGCCATTCTCTATTCAAAAAAGGCATTTATACTGTATCCCCAAAGGATAGCAGTTCAGATTGGTTAGCTTCCCTGTCCAGAGTCAAGTCAGTCTCTTCTCATATCCCAAGATGGCCTACTACAAGCAGCTAGGGTGCATGGCTCTCACGGAGAGGAATGAGAGGAGCAAGTAAATACAGCACCTTCAACTGAAACATCCAGGTACTCACATTGGGAATAATCATGACTCATTTTTAATTGGGTTATTTGTCTTTTTTATTGATTGGTAGGATTGTTTATATATTCTGGGTATGAGTCATTTGTCATATATACATACTAATATTTTCTCACAGTCTGGTACATATCCCTTTTATTTCCTAAATGATATCTTTTTTGAGAAGTTGTTTTTAATTTTGGTGACTAATTTATCATTTTTTCAAAATGTAGTGGTTTTTAGTGCAAAGAAATCTTTTCCTATTTCAAAGTAGCAATTATTTTCTTATGGTTTTTTTCTAGAAACTATATAACTTTAGCTGTTAGGTTTAAGTGTTCAATCCAGTTTGAGTGGATTTTTGCATGTGGTATGAGACAAAAGGCTGAGATTCATTTGCTATACATTTATCTGGTTGTCTTTGTGCCATTTGTTAAAAAGACTTTCTTTTCCCCCATCGAATTGCTTTGACAGCTTTGTTGAAAATCAGTTCACTGTATATGTGTGAAATCTATTTCTAGACTCAGTCCTGTTCCATTGGTCACTTGGTCTATCCTTACTCCATTACCACCAGGCCTTGATTACTGTAGCTTTATAGTAAGTCTTGAGATTAGATAGTGTAGGTCCATCAACTCTGTTTTTTCCCACCAGATTCTTTTGGCTATCCAAGATCTTCTAATTTTCCATGTAAATATTAAAATCTGTCAGTTTCTATGAAACAGCCTGCTGGGAGTTTGATTGGGATTCCATTAAATCTGAAGTTGAATTTAGGAATAATTGATATCCAAATAATATTGAGCCTTCTAATACATGAATGTGGATATCTGAACAGTGTATTGTAGATTTCAGGAAAGAGGTCTTGCACATCTTTTGTTAAATTATTTGCTAAGTATTTTAAATTCTGTATGGTATTTTAAGTGGAATTATCTTGTATCAGTTTTTGCTTCTAGTATATAAAAATAGAGTTGATGTTTATATTGGCCTTACACGCCTTGTGATTTTCCTAAATTCACTTATGAATTCAAATAATTCTTTTGTAAGTTTCTTAGTATTTCTAGAAACAAAACCATATCATCTAGAGTGAGTTTCACTTTTGCCTTTTAGATCTTTACACATTTTATTTCTGTTTCTTGCTGTATTACATTCACTTATTTTACTCCAAAATAAGTTGTTAAACAAAAGTGATGGTCAGATATTTTTTCTTCTTTCCAGTCTCTGGGTGAGTTGATCATGCTATTCAGTTCACCCAATAGATTCAAGTCACTGACATGTCAGTTCCTTTTATCTTGAAGGACTCTCTATAGTATTTGTTATAAGGCAAGTCTACTAGTAGCAAATTCTCCAGTTCAGTATTTTACTCTAAAGAATCATGTTAGCTGTAGGTTTTTTGTGGCACCCATTTATCAGATTGAGAATATTCCCATATATTCCTAGTTTTTTGAGGACTTTTATTATGAGTTGATTTGAATTCTATTCCTGGTCTTTTCTGTGTGATTGGAAATGATTATATGTTTTTTATTCCTTGATTCTGTTACTGCAGTGAATTACACTGTTGATTTTCAAATGTTAAAGCAACCTTTTCTTCTTCTGATAACCTAACTTTGTCATGATGTATTAATATTACCTTTGTATATATTGCTGTATTTAATTTTCTAATATTTTAAGGATCTTTGTGTTTGTTTTCTCATGAAGGATATGTTCTGTAGTTTTCTTATAATGTGTTTGTCTGCATTTGGTATCAGAGTATTGCCAGCCTCATAAAATGAGTTGAGAAGTGTTCCTACCACCTCTATTTTAAAAAATAGCTTGTATAAGATGAATATTATTTCTTCATTAATAGTTGACAAAATATACCACTGAAGCCACCTGGGCTGCAGTTTTCTTTGAGAATTTATAATTCAGTTTCTTTGATATAGTACAAGTAAGATTTTCTGTTTTATCTTGTAACAGTTCTGTTACATTCATATTTTTAGGGAAATTGTCTATTTTATTGAAATTGTCGACATTGTTAGCATAAAATTGTGCATATTCATTTTTTATTTTATTGGTATATATAGGATGCCTAGTGGCATGCCCTCTCTTACCGATACAGGTACTGATAATTTTTCTCTTCTTTTGTCTTAATCAGTTTTCAAATGATATAAATATTATTTATTAATCTTATTTTAAAACAACCATTTTTTATTTTTTTTTGTTATATTTTATCTATTATTTGCCTTTTATTTCATTGCTTTCTGTTCTTGTTTCCTGCGTTCTACTTGTGCTGGGTTTAATTTGCCCTTCTTTTTCTGTTTCTTACAACAAGAACTTAGATTATTGAGTGTAAACCACCTTTCTAATATAAGCATTTATGGCAGAGCATATGTTATCTCCTGGAGAATGCTCCATGTAAGCTTGAAGAGAAGGTATATTCTCCATATATTAGGTGATGTGCTCTCTAAATGTCAGTTAGTTTGAGTTGGTTGATCGTGTTATTGAGTTCACCCAATAAACTCAAGTTACTGTCATGTCAGTTCATTTTATCCTGAGGGCCTCTCTGTAGTGTTTGTTTTAAGGCTGGTCTACTAGCAGCAAATTCTCTCAGTATTTATCTGTAGAATTTTGCTGTCATTGTTTTGTGGGATCCTTTTGCTGGATATAGATATTTTTGGTTTAACAGATTTTTTATTGCCCTCCGCATTTTCTTTATATCATTCCACAGCGTTCTAGCCCTCATTGCTTCTGATAAGAAGTCAGCCATTAATTTTACCGATGCTCTGCAGTGTGGGATGTCTTGCTTTTCTTTGTGTTTAGAGTTTTCTGTCTTTGGCTTTCCACAGTTTTACTATGGCATGTCCAGGTGTGATTCTCTTTGTATTTTTGTCTCATTGAGCTTCTTTAATACAGAAATTAATACGTCATCAAATTTGGAAAGTTTTAGCCATTATTTCTTCAAAATATTTTCCATCCCTGCCTTTTTTTCTCTTCTTCTGGGACTCCCACATATTTCACTATGTTCGATGTCCCACAGGTCCTTGATGCTTGGGTTCATTTGTCTTTATTCTTGGCTCTTCAGATTGAATATTTTCTTTAGTTTCACTGATTTTTTTTTTCTTCTGTCATCTTAAGTATACTATTGTGATTTTGGGGGAATTTTTATTTCAGTTACTATAATTTTCAACTCTAAATTTAAAAAAAATTCAGCTGCCTCTTGATCTCTATTTATTGTTGACATACTTTGCCATTTTAAAAAATGGTTTCCTTTTTTTTAGATTAATAATGCTTCTTTCAAGTCTTTAATATCAGGGATATTAGAGACAGTTTCTACTGACTACTTTTTTCCCTGAGTATATGTCACACTTTCCTGTTTCATTGCATATCTCACAACTTTTTTTTGTGAAAACTGGTCATTCTAGTTAACATATTGTGATAGTTCTGTAATTTGATATTTTTCCCTGAAGATTATTGTTTTTTTTCTACTTTTTTTGTTTATTGTTTAGTAACTTGCCTAAGCTACTTCTATGAAATCTGTCTCCCCTACAGTGTGATTCCACTGATATCTTTGCTCAGTTTGTATATTGACAGAGATGTAAGTATTTTCTTTAATTTTTAGATCTGTTTTCCTAGGGGTCATCTCATATGTCTGTGCAGTTGGTGGTGAGAGGTCATATTCAACCACCCTGTGAGTAAGTCTTCTGTCAATGACTGTGTGTATGGGGTGGGTAATGCATTTAAAGCTCAGACTGTTTGAAATTTTGCTCCAACCTTTGTCTGTGCCCTTTAAGGTCTTTATGTCCATTTACATAACCTTAGGCTTAGTTAGGAGTGTATGAATAGCTTGAGTTGGTATTCTGGTGCTCTCTGCATGTGCTTTCAGCCATAATTATGGTTTCTCCAACCATGACTAGAACCTTGGGTGAGAAGAACCATTGGTACTTCCTACTTGTCCACTGTTGAGTTTATCACGTCCATGAAACATGCCACTGGGAATGGACATCATCTGCCACTCCAAGTCAGGTGAGCCCCTTTATTTGCACAGATAAAGTGCCAGCCTCGTGGCTTACCTAACCTGGTGGAACCTTCATGTCAGCCATACTGGACAACAGCAATTGTGAGACACCATTAATTGTAAGTTTTCTTCACATTTCCTTCAAATGTGAGGGGATATGTAGCTAGAAATTGATGAAAAGTGGTATATCAGGAAAGCAGTACTTGAATCAATCTTGAAATGCATTGCTGCATTTATGAGGGTTTTGATCAATCCGCCAGCCCCTGAACCTTCATAGAAACCAGCACCGTTTTCTTGGGCCATTTATCAGTGTGATAAACTGGACCAGGCCATAGCCAAAGAGAAATGGGCCATTTCCCAAAGCACATACACCTAAAAGGTAAATATTTAACCCAATTTCTGACTTTCCTACCAAAGATTCAACATGTTTTACTCTTCACCCTTTTAAACCTCCTTCCTTAAAAGAGAAGGGTACACAGTTTTGCCAAGTGCAGCATACTCAACCCCCTATAGAAGACAGTGAAAAACTGACTTAGTATTATATAAGCATTCACCTTCATTGCACTTGATTCTTTAGTATAACATCAAGAATAATGTCCACAAAAGGAAGACAGAATGCAAAGAAAGAATAAAATAAGATAGAGAAGTACACAAGGTTGATTAGAAAGCACATACTTTTAAATGGAGAAGACAATTTGCTATGAAGTTTTTTGGTTTTAGGTCTATCTGTGGCAAGTTCCTTTGTTTATTCACCTTGCTTTATAGATTTCTAGCTCCATATTTCAATTGTTTGCTTTTCTTTTAAATATTAGTCCATTTGGAAGCCAAAATAAACGGATAATGGAGGAGTAGAGCCTTCAATGGAAAATCCTCCTCACTAAATGGAAGGGTTGGTTTTGGAACAACAAAAAAGTATTACCTAACAGTAAGACTAGATCTGTAGGAAAGTAAAAAGTTAACATAGTAATTTACTGTTCATTGCCATAATTCCATAGTGAAATCTCCAGAAACTATATATAGAGACAGAAGTTCATTGTAAGTGAATATCAGTTGATTTTCCCAAATGTGTTCTGAAGTTACTATAACATCTAGAATGAATTGCAAGAAATATGCAATGAAAAGTATTCAAAAGTAGAAGCATCTCCATTATATCTGCATTATCTTGAAAATATTTTACCCTATGTATCTTGTTAGTTACATGTTTTTAAGTTTATTCTTCCCTGGCAAAAAATCAGTTATGGTATTGCAGAGCAAAATTCCTTTTGAAAAAGATACCACTTTACATACAGATTATATTATCACCTATAGCTAAGCCGAAACATGAATTCTAGAATATAATCAAATGAACTGCCTCTGAAAGGTATAAAACTAAGCCAAAAATAAAAAATAAAAACAAGAAGTAGGAAATTATCCCTAAGTTATGGTAGAGATCTTTTCTCATAAGAGAATTCCCTAGAGGAGAAGAAGAATGAATAGAGAAGCCTTCCTTTATCATTTAATAATTCAGAGAGAGATTGACAAGAGTGAGGGTAAAGTCTTTGTGTCCCAACCTGGCATAAAAGAGAACAAGTGGTTGCTAAATGGCTGCAGAGCCAGAGAAAACATGACACTTGTTGTTAGAGTTTTCCATTTATATATCCAGAGTACAGCAAGTCCTCCCCTAATGTCATCAATAGATTCACAGAAACTGAAGCTCTTAAGTGAAAGAACACGTAATGAGACTGTTTTACCATAGGCGAATTGATATAAATAAGAGTTAAGTTCCTATGACATCTTTCTGGCCACAAAAACATCACCAAACTTCTAAATAAAAACCAAAACACTTCTAATATTAAACATTGAAATAAATGAGAGCTATACATGTATTTAATAAGGATTAATAAGATCATTATTTACTCACTTACTCCAGTTCAGGATCTTGGGTGGCCACAACCTATCCTGGCAACTCAGGGTACAAGGTGGGAACCAGCCCTGCACTGGAGGTCATCCCATGACCGGGTGACACACACACACTCGTTCAGACTGGAACCACATGGACATGCCAGTTCACCTAATGGACACAGCTTTGGGACATAGGATGTCCAGGAGAAAACCCACACAGACATAGGGAGAATGTGCAGACTCCTGCAGGGAATCAATATTTTTTTTCTCATCAGTGTTATAAGAAAGCGACATTGATTGAAACAACATTGTTTAAAGACCTCTGTACTATGTCAGTCAAGGTTCCTGCAGGAAGCAGATGGTACACTCAAGCTAGGTTAACTCTAGAGAGTTTCAGAAATAGGACTGTCAGCAAAGCCCTGAGAAGAATAGAAAGAAATTTCAAGGGATGGTACAGCACCCTGGGGCTAACAATAATAGAGTTGTTACCACCCCAGGTCCAAAGGACCCAGAAGAAAGTGCATTTACAGAATCAGAGAAAGCCTTCTAAGGGGATATAGCATAGCAAATATGAGCTGTCTCTACAGGTTACAACCCTGGGGAATAAAGACCCTAACCTCCCTCTCCTTTCTCCCTGTGGCCTGGTGTTGTGGCTCATGGGGTCCATACATCACAGGAAGCTGGAGGAGTAGGAAACCCATTGGTGTCCTTTGTACAAATCACCCTCCTGGCTGTGGGAGAGAGTAGGTGGAGAGGGTGGGGAGTGGGTCTGGAGGGACAAAAGGAAGAAAGCTAACCCTCGTTGCTAGTTTGGAATGCTGCTTCTGTGGGACAGTCCAAGGGAGGGACATGGTTAAAAGCAACCACAAAAAAATTAAATGTAATCACAAAAGAGGAAAACATACATGTCAATTGCAGGACTCCAATTCAGATTTTCCTAGGAAGGGTCTCCTCCCATCTGTGATAAACTACCCAGTGGGTGTCCTCATGTAACAGTTTGTGGTCCCCTCTCTTTTGAACCACACAAAGTGTTTCTGGGGCCATATGGGGAATTTAGTAGAATTTTACATTTTTTTGAAAACCTACTAGGTACCAGATATTTTGTTAAAAATAGGTAATATAAAGGTAAGATAAAGACTCAATTCCAGTCCTCATAGCCCTCGTGGGATGAAAGGAAAGAGATCCTTAAACCATGTCTCTATGAACCTATTAAGGAAAACTAGAGAAGATAGACAAGGGAGAGGAGAAGGGGGACTGGGACCCATCTCTCCGCTTTGGTACTATATATGTGTTAAATCATTCTTCCTCTTACGAACCCTATGAGATTCATCCTGTTTGCATCCCCATTTCATGTATGAGAAAAGCAAGGCCAGTAAATTTTAAGTAGCACGCTCAAGGTCACACCATAAGTAAGTCATGGAGATGGCATTTGAGCTAGGTAGTGTGGAGCTTAACGTTATTAAGATAATGATGAGATCAATATAAAAAAATTTCATTTTCTTATATATTTTTATCTAACATTTCAATAATCATGGTTATTATCAAATTATTTTAAACAAATATGTGGACATAACAGTTATAAATAATTTAAACTGTATTCAATACACAAACACAGTAACACTCTAGTATCTAAACTGAGAAAGTATGGCCAAACATAGCTTCATAAAGCCTTCATGATATTTATGATTCCCTAGGAAGACATAGAAAGATCCATCTCTTCCATACATATACAATCTTCAGGATTTCTCTTCATTATAGTGAGTATAACTTTGCTTGTATCAGCCAGTATTTTAGAGCAATTATGCATAAACCTGTAGTGTTCAGTAATATAACTCAATAGCCTCTCAACTTTAAATCACTAGCATATTTCTTGTAAAAAGCAACAGCTCTTTCTATGGAAGGCTATTAAAAATGAAAAGCTCTCCAAAAATTAAATACCCCAAGACCTTAAGAATAGGGTGTGCATTCCACTATTTATATTGAAAAAGAAACTGCTTATAAATTGACAGCATTATAGCTATATTTTATTCTTGAGGAAGGAAAAAAATGCAGAATAACAATGGGTTTTTTTTCCCCTGAGCCTGCTTTACTTCCCAGCCTTGAAGTAATTTAAGTGCTTAGAAAAGCATGTTGAGACTATTAGTCTGCTCTGATACTATTTTTGCACAGTAAATAGAGTTTGTAGTTATAAAAATAGTAAACCGCCTCCCTGTTAAATAAACAGTAATTCAGCAAATCAGATCCATTGACCTTCCAGTCAGTCTGAATCCTTGCACAATTTGAGTTGTAAAAATAGTCAACCACAGTTCCATCACTCATATTCAGTATTTATTTGATGGATATTTAGCACCAGCTATTATGCTAGGCATGCTCCGAGAACCTATCTCTGTCTTAGGTTTGGGGGCGTTAGCCTCTCTTTGCTGAGTTCTGCTTACACGCATTTACCGAAGATTATGAGTAAAGCTACACCATGAGAATCCTTGGAGAAGTTATTTAACCTCTCAATGCTCCCATTTCCACAATCATCAAAGTTATATTATAGTTTTTTAATGTTAGCGTTGTTGTGTAAAACAAATCAACTGATAGATGGAAATAATGTAATTATAACAGGTACTGTTTATAACACCCAGGACCTTGCATGGTTACTATGTAACTTACAGATTATTGGGAAAGTACAATTATTGTCTTACTGGGGACACTGAAGCTTAAAGTTCAGTACTGTCCTCAAGGTCACAGAGCTGGTGTATTGCCGCACCAGGGACTCACACCCTGTCCCGTCTGACATGAGGCTCTGAGCCACTAGCTGTGGCACATTGCTGTCACCATACCATCATTTCTACTGAACTCTCCTAAATCCAGTATTTGGTAACCAGAGAAAAGCCTTCTCCCAGTAAAAATGTGTAAAAGAATTCACACTGGTAATATTTTAATATACAGCAATCTGTTTTATCCAACTATGAAGGGATATAAGAATCAATATATTATGGCTTTAGGAAAAAATTACCCTGAGGACCATTCAACTTTTTTGACAGACACAATAATTTCTGAAAGATATTATGTTCTCTTTAATGTTGTTTTAATTTTTTAAATTCAGTATGTCTGTATATGTTACCTAAGGCTTCTTAATGACACTGGGAAATTTTAGTTCTGTCTTATGATAATTATAGGGGTCAATGTTTCCATAAATTATAAATGTACACTTGTATTATTACAACAGGTTATTAAAATTGTGAACCTCCTGAACTTAGGAGTTTTACGTCTTTCTAAAAGCCTTGTACCATTAGTATCAGTGATTTAACAGGGTAAGAACCCACAGTGCATAAGTCTTGTATATCTGAGAAAATGGGACTTACCTTTTATTAAAGAGGATCACATAGAAATATATATGTAGTGGTGGGAGCTCAAATAATTTGACCAAGATTTTTGTTGACTTGATATCTCAGTAGTATCTGAGAGAAAACCAGTGTCTCTGGGAGTATATTTAGGGCCATTCTGTGTGCTGTAGTAGTACATGCTCTTGAGTGAGGTCAGGAAATCTGGATTCTGAGGAATGTTTCCTACGCTCTTTGGGGCTTCAGTTTTCTCATCACTTAAGGAGGTGGCCCGTGATCTGTTTACTATATACATTCTATGCATTCTAAGCATTTTACATAAATTCCTTTTTAAAAATATTTGACAATATCCTCTGGAAGGTCATTAGTACTGAATTGTTATGCATCAGTATAGCCCATTTATCTCAGTCTGTTTGGACTGTTATAACAAAATACCATATATTGGGTGGCTCATAAGCAACACAAATGTATTTCTCACAGTTGCAGAGACTGGGAAATCCACTGTCAAGGTGCCAGCAGATTCGGGTTCTGGTGAGAGCTTGCTTTCTGGTTCGTAGGTGACACATGGTAGGTGCATCCTCACATGGTAGGAGGAGCCACAGAACTCTCTCTTTTATAAGGTCACTAATCTCATTCAGTAGAACTCTACTTCCGTGACTTAATTACTTCCCAAAAGCCTCTCCATCACCTTGAGGTGAGAGTAATTGAATATATGAATGACAGGATTTGAACATATGAATTTTGGAAGGGCACAAACATTCAGACCATAGAGCTATCCCCAGAGTCCAGAACATTCAATGAGCCTCAGGACCCCACAGCCCATCTTGAGGGACCCTCATTCCTTGGCTCCACCAGTGCCTGTTGGAGTCCCCCACAGGGCCCTGGACCTCCAGTATCTCCTTCAGCCTGGAGTAACCCCATGTATCTAACGGCTCTTCTATGGGCCATTTGCAGGATACTTCCTTTCTTTTTTTTTTTTTTTTTTTTGAGACGGAGTCTCGCTCTGTCGCCCATGCTGGAGTGCAGTGCCCGGATCTCAGCTCACTGCAAGCTCCGCCTCCCGGGTTTACGCCATTCTCCTGCCTCAGCCTCCCAAGTAGCTGGGACTACAGGCACCCGCCACCTCGCGCAGCTAGTTTTTTGTATTTTTTTAGTAGAGATGCGGTTTCACCGTGTTAGCCAGGATGGTCTCTATCTCCTGACCTCGTGATCCGCCCGTCTGGGCCTCCCAAAGTGCTGGGATTACAGCCTTGAGCCACCGCACCCGGCCGAGACTTCCTTTTAAGCATGAATCACTTAAAATTAGTGAGTGAAAAGAAGACATTGTTCAATTTGGAAGAGTGGAACAGATGAAGTGCATGTAGTTCTCTCTGTCCAAACACAGTGAGTATCTGCTTCTTGGGATGCTGTCATAGCCCTTGTAGTCGACTTTCCTCCAGAACCAGCCTTCAGATTTGTGCCTCTTCAGCTGTGCACTCTCCTTGTGTCCTTTCAGTGGCTAGAGTCCTCTGGTGAGGGGTATCAAAGAAGGCTGATGGCAGAAATGATGGGATGCCTCTGTAGGGTACTTGGCCTCCCTGCCTTTGGGGATGCCACCCAGAGTATTTGTTTTACCCATGAATTGCTTCTTCCAACCATACTTCACAATTAGATACTTCCTTCCATGTCTAAGGACAGGTAGGGATGATTTTTTTTAATCTTGAAACTGTAAATGACTGTCAGTACCATACAATGTTAACATTCCTTTCTGCACCCAGCCCCTTTCACTTCCCACATCCTCATTTTACGTGTGAGGAACTGAAGCCTACATCAAGTCACAGTAATTATTGGCAGAACTCAAATTTAGTTCATATGACTCTTGTGAACTTTCCAACACACTATGTAACTTTTATGGGAATAGTTCTTTTCTTTCATTTTTTTCCTAAATTATCTCTAACATGTGTTCCCTGTCATTCAGTAGCATTTCGTTGTTTTTACATAGCTTTGGAATTGTTAGAGAAAACACTAGGGCTGCCAAAATATATTTGTAAATAATCATTCTAAAAATTTCTCCTGCGTTTTAAAGTTGACTGATCTCTAAGGCCTTCTAATAATACACAATATGATAATATATTTATAGTAATATAGAAAAAGACAATAGGGCAGTCCTGGTTGATAATTTTTATAAGTACCTAGGAATCAACTGAAAAATGATTGGGGATTGTTCTCACAAATTTTATTTTATCAACTGCTGTCCAAATGAAGGATGCTATTGCTTAACATTTAATTAATTTCTTTGAAAAAGCATATACACTTTTTGGTTTCATTTGAGCTGGGTAATACTTTCTAAATTATGTTTGGTTAATATATTTTTACTTTAGGGTGCTAATATATGTCTATATATTTTATCTTCCTTCCATTGAACATTTTGTGCAAAAGTTTACAGTAACTTGATTTTTTTAATCAAAAACGTGTATGTAGAAAATTCTGTGGTGTTCATTATATAGGGAGCATCACTATTCCATTCAAATGATTGAAATTTTTTAAAGTTACTTCAGTGTCACTTATACTGAAAAGAATTTCACTCTGACTTTTGAAGACTCAGATGTGTGTGAAAATTTTGAAGCAACTTGGTGTTAGAATCATGACGTCAACTGACCTTAGGCCATACGTGTGCACCTGAGGCATTTAAAGGTCTTGCCAATGCAGTTCCAAGGAGAACAATTTTCTGTGTTTAGTTGACTGAACAAGTAGGATGTAACATCTCAGAGTATCACTTAAAGAGGCATAATGTTTATTTTCAGATAAACTTTTATTGCTATCTTTAAAAATAACTTCTAATATGATTGCGTAAGTTAATCATTTTTTATGTAGTGGTGTTTTATCTAGGATCAGCTTTAGAGACTCATCCTTACTTTCTTATCATTTCTCTTAACAGTAACAGTAATGATGCTGAAATTCCCAAAATATCCTAGAGTTGAAATATCATCCAAATTACACTTGTGCTTATTGGGTCAAGTTTTCCTTAATGCCTGAATTAGCTTGGAGAAGTATGTTAACTCTTTCTTGCCATGCTACATTCCAGGGAAAAGGACCCTTGGAACCCTGAATGGGAAAGTATCTTCACAAGACATTCACTTATATTTTAATCAAATGGAGGTCCAATTTGCATTGAAATATGCACATGCAAAGATTATTGCATGGGAAAGAGAAAGCAAAAAGTTAAAAATCAGTGTTGGAGTTGGTAGAAAGAACATAAGGCCTGTAGTGTGTAGCCTGGATTAAGCCATGAACTGACCAGTAGCCAACTTGTGTGCACTTGAGCAAGTTACTTAGCAACTGTGAGTTTCCTCATGTGTAAAATAGAAATCATAATACCTTCTTCACAGAGTTTTCATGGGATTTGGTGAACCAGTGTGTGGGAAGGTACCTGGAACAGTTCCTAAGGAGGGTCTTAATAAATGAATATGCATTTTTACTGCTTACATTCTCACAAATCTTAACTTAGTTTAATCACACTGAAAAAAAAAAATCATGGGGTGTGGGGCCAAGATGGCCGACTGGAAACAGTGGCAATCAGAGGCTCCCATCTAAAAGAATCATAACTAGTGTGTGAATCCTTTGCTAGCAACCAAAGTATCCAGGTTCTCTCATCAGAACTGACAAGGTAACTGACGTGATCCATGTAGAGGAAGGAAGAAGCAGTGTGGTGCTGTGGCCCACCTGAGAGCCACATGGGTTGGGGAGCCCCAACCCCCCACCAAGGGAGGCAGTGAGTGAGTATGCTATCCAGCTGGGGAAACCGTGATTTTTTCATGGAACTGTGCAACGCACGGATCGGAAGATCCCACTCTCAAACCCACGCTACCGGAGCCTGAGGTCCCAACCCTAGAGCCGCTCAGATTCTCAACAGCCTCTCAGCTGGAATCTGCCTAAGTCTGCAGAGCTTCCAGGGGAAGGGGTAACCGGCACCACAGCTGTGGCTGCCGGCTGCCTAAGCCATTTGAGCTTTTTGGGATGGGGGCAGTGGCCAGCACTGGGGCTCATAACTGCCTAACATACTAAGCAACCTGGGTTGGGGAAAAGTGGCATCCATCTCTATAGCTCCCGGCTGCACTTCTCCCCTGTTGGAGCCAGGGAGACTGAATGGCTTGGTCCCCAAGAAGTGTTCCTCACAGCCCAACACAGCTGTGGCATACTGTGGCCAGTGCACCCCCTCAGACCTGACCCTGACACATCCTTCCACACTGGGTAGGGCTTCCCTGGTGGAACTCCAACAACTCTAGCCAGAGGCTCAGGGACAGAACCCAAATCTCCCTGGACATGAGCCCCTAGCGGGGAGGGGTGGCCGCAGTCTCTGCAGACCAGCAGACTTAGCCTTTCCTCCTGGTGGTTCTGAGGAATCTGGGCAGCCCAGACAAATGGGTTTCCCCCCAGTGAAGCACATCCCTTCCACCAAGGGACAGTGAAAGCGCTTTGTTAATAGGTCCTGTTCCCCATGCCACCCAACTGGGTGAGACCCTCCAACAGGGGTTGTCAGACACCCTATACAGGAGCTATGCTATTGGCATCAGGTTTGTGCCCCTCGAGGTCAGAGATGCCAGAAGAAGGAGCAGGCATGCATCTTGAGTGACATCTCCGGTCGCTGGAGTGAACCCCCAGCAAACTGCAGCAGCCCTACAGAAGAGGGACCTGACCATTGAAAGAAAAACAGAAAGCAGCAACAGCAGCATCAACAACAACAAAAATCCCCACAAAAACCCCATCCAAGGGTCAGCAGCCTCAAAGATCGCAACTAGACAAACTCATAAAGATGAGAATCATTGAAAAAAATGCTGGAAACCCAGAAGGCCAGAGGGCCTCTTCTCCAAATGCTTGCAACACCTCTCCAGCAGGAACACAGAAATGGACAGAGAATTCAATGGATGAAATGACAGAAGTAGGCTTCAGAAGACGGGTAAGAAAAAGCTCCACTGAGCCAAAGGAGCATGTTTTAATCCAATGCAAAGAAGCTAAGAACCTTGATAAAAGGTTAGAGCAGCTGCTAACTAGAATAACCAGTTTAGACAGGAACACAAATGACCTGATGGAGCAGAAATACACAGCACGAGAACTTCGTGAAGCATATGCAAGTATCAGTAGCCGAATCGACCAAGGGTATCAGAGTTTGAAGACCACCTTGCTGAAATAAGGCATGCAAACAAGATTAGAGAAAAAAAAAGATTGAAAAGGAAGAAACAAAACCTCCAAGAAATATGGGACATCATAAAAAGACTGAACCTATGATTCATTGGAGTACCGGAAGGAGACGAGGAGGGTGGAAACAAGGTGGAAAACACACTTCGGGATATTATGCAGGAGAGTTTCCCTAACCTAGCAAGATAGGTCAACATGTAAATTCAGGAAATATAGAGAATACCACTAAGATACTCCATGAGAAGATCAACCCCAAGACACATAATAATCAGATTCCCCAAGGTTGAAATGAGGGAAAAAATGTTAGGGGCAGCCAGAGAGAAAGGCCAGGTCACCTACAAAGGGAAGCCCAACAAACTAACAGCAGACCTCTCATCGGAAGCTCTACAAGCCGGAAGAGATTGGGGAACGATATTCAACATTCATAGAGAAAAGAATTTTCAACCCAGAATTTCATATCCAGTCAAACTAAGTTTCATAAGCAAAGGAGAAATAAAATCCTTTCCAGACAAGCAAATGCTGAGGAATTTCATTACCACCAGCCCTGCCTTGCCAGAGTTCCTGAAAGAAGCACTAAATGTGGAAAGGAAAAATCGGTACCAGCCACTGCAAAAACACACCAAAATATAAAGACCAATGATACTATGAAGAAACTGCATCAACTAGTATGCAAAATAACCAGGTAGCATCATGATGACAGGATCAAATTCACACAAACAATACTAACCTTAAATGTAAATGTGCTGAATGCCCCAGTTAAAAGACACAGACTGATAAACTGGATAAGAGTCATGACCCCTCAGTGTGCTACATTCAGGAGACCCATCTCATGTGCAAAGACACACATAGGCTCAAAATAAAGGGAGAAAAATTTATCAAGCAAATGGAAAACAACGACAAAAAATCAGGGGTTGTAATCCTAGTCTCTGACAAAACAGACTTTAAACCAACAAAGACAAGGGCATTACATAATGGTAAAGGAAACAATTCAATGAGAAGAGCTAACTATTCTAAATATATGTGCACCCAATACAGGGGCATCCAGATTCATGAAACAAGTCCTTAGAGTCCTACAAAGATTCTTAGACTCCCACAAAATAATAATGGAAGACTTTAACATCCCACTCTCAATGTTAGATCAATGAGACAGAAAATTAACAAGGATATTCAGGACTTGAACTCAGCTCTGGATCAAGTGGACCTAAGAGACATTTACAGAATGCTCTACCCCATTCAACAGAATATATATTCTTCTCAGTGCCACATGGCACTTATTCTAAAGTTGACCACATAATTGGAAGTAAAACACTCCTCAGCAAATACAAAAGAACTGAAATCACAGCAAACTGTCTCTCAGACCACAGTGCAATCAAATTAGAACTCAGGATTAGGAAACTCACTCAAAACCACACAATTACATAGAAATTGAGAAACCTGCTCCTGAATGACTCCTGAGTAAATAATGAAATTAAGACAAAAATCAAGAAGTTCCTTGAAACCAATGAGAACAAAGAGATAATGTACTAGAATCTCTGGGACACAGCTAAAGCAATGTTAAGAGGGAAATTTATAGCAGTAAATGCCCACATTTGAAAGCTAGAAAGATCTCAAATTGACACCCTACCATCACAATTAAAAGAGCTAGAGAGGCAAGAGCAAACTAATCCAAAACCTAGCAGAAGATGAGAAATAACTAAGATCGGAGGAGAATTGAAGGAGATAGAAACACAAAAAAAAACCCTCCAAAAAAAATGAATGAGTCCAGGAGCTGGTTTTTGAAAAAATTAAAATAGACCGCTAGCTAGACCAATAAAGAAGAAAAGAGAGAAGAATCAAATAGACACAATAAAAAATGATAAAGGAGATATTACCACTGACCCCACAGAAATACTCTGACTACCATCAGAGAATGCTATAAACACCTCTACTCAAACAAACTAGAAAATCTAGAAGAAATGAAAAAATTCCTGGACACATACACCCTCCCAAGACTAAACCAGGAAGAAGTTGAATCCACAAATAGGCTAATAACAAGTTCCGAAATTGGAGCAGTAATTAATAGCCTGCCAACCAAAAAAAGCCCAGGACTAGATGGATTCACAGCTGAATTCTACCAGAGGTACAAAGAGGAGTTAATACCATTTCTTCTGAAACTGTTCCAAACAATTGAAAAGGAGGGACTCCTTCCTAACTCATTATATGAAGCCAGCATCATCCTGATACCAAAACTGGGCAGAGAAACAGTTAAAAAAAAAAAAAAAAACTTCAGGCCAGTATCCCTGATGAATTTCGATATGAAAATCCTCAATAAAATACGGGTAAACCAAACCTAGCAGCACATCAAAAAACTTATCCACCATGATCAAGTTGACCTCATCCCTGGGATCCAAGGCTGGTTCAGCATACACAAATCAATAAATGTAATCCATCACATAAACAGAACCAAAGATAAAAACCACGATTATCTCAATAGATACAGAAAAGGCCTTTGATAAAATTCAGTTTTTAACCCCTTCATGTTAAAAACTCTCAATAAACCTGGTATTGATAAAATATATCTCAAAATAATAAGAGCTATTTATGACAAACCCACAGTCAATATCATATGGAATGGGCAAAAGCTGGAAGCATTCCCTTTGAAAACAGGTACAAGACAAGGATGCCGTATCTCACCACTCCTATTCAACAGTATTGGAAGTTCTGGCCAGGGCAATCAGGCAAGAGAAATAATGCATATTCAGATAGGAGGAGAGGAAGTCAAATTGTCTCCGTTTGTAGATACCATGATTTTATATCTGAGCCCCAAAACTCCTTAAGTTGATAAACAACTTCAGCAAAGTCTCAGGATAAAAAAAGTGCAAAAATCACAGTTATTCTTTTACACCAACAATAGACAAGCAAAGAGCCAAATCACGAATGAACTCCCATTCACAATTGCTATGAAGAGAACAAAATACCTAGGAATACAGCTAACAAGGATGTGAAGGACCTCTTCAAGGACAACTACAAACCACTGCTCAAAGAAATGAGAGGACATAACAAATGGAAAAACCTTCCATCGTCATGGATAGGAAGAATGAATATTGTGAAAATGGCATACTGCCAAAAGTAACTTGTAGATTCAATGCTATTCCCATCAAACTACCATTGACATTCTTCACAGAATTAGAAAAAAACTACTTTAATATTCATATGGAATCAAAGAAGACCCCGTATAGCCAAGACAATCCTAAGCAAAAAGAACAAAGCTGGAGGCATCATGCTACCTGACTTCAAACTACACTACAAGGCTACAGTAACCAAAACAAATATAGTACTTGTACCAAAACAGACATATAGACCAAAGGAAAGGAACAGAGACATCAGAAATAACACCACATATCTACAACCATCTGATCTTCAACAGACATGACAACAACAAGCAATGGGGAAAAGGTCTCCTACTCAATAAATGGTGCTGGGAAATCTGGCTAGCCATATGCAGAAAATAGAAACTGGACCCCCTTCCTTACACCTTATACAAAAATTAACTCCAAATATATTAAAGACTTAAATGTAAAATCCAAAACTGTTGGATCCCTAGAAGAAAACCCAGCCAATACCATTCAGGACATAGGCATGGGCAAAGACTTCATGACTAAAACACTGAAAGCAATTGCAACAAAAGCTAAAATTTACAAATGGGATCTAATTAAACTAAAGAGTTTCTGCACAGCAAAACAAACTGTCATCAGAGTGAATGGGCAACTTACAGAATGAGAGAAAATTTTTGTGATCTTCCCATTTGACAAAGGTCTAATACGTAGAATTTACAAGGAACTTAATTTATAAGAAAAAAAATCAAAAAGTGGGCAAAGGATATGAATAAACACTTCTCAAAAGAAAACATTTATGTAGCCAGTAAACATGAAAAAAAGCTTAACATCACTGATTAATAGAGAAATGTAAATCATAAGCACAGTGAGATACTGTTTCCTGTCAGAATGACAGGAAGTCAAGAAACAGTAGATGCTGGCGAGACTCTGGACAAATAGGAACATTACACTGTTGGTGAGAATGTTAATTAGTTCAAGCATTGTGGAAGACAGTGTGGCAATTCTTCAAGGATCTAGAACCAGAAATACCATTTGACCCAGCAATCCCATTACTGGATATATACCCAAAGGAAAATAAATCATTCTTCTCTGAAGACACATGCACACATATGTTTATTGCAGTGCTATTTACAAAAGCAAAGTCATGGAACCAACCCAAATGCTCATCAGGGATAGACTGGATAAAGGAAATGTGGTACATATACACCATGGAATATTACACAGCCATAAAAAGGAATGAGATCATGTCCTTTGCAGGGACATGGATGAAACTGGAAGCCATAATCCTCAGAAAACTAGCACAGGAGCAGAAAATGAAACACCACATGTTCTCACTGATAAGTGAGAGTTGAACATCGAGAACACATGGACACAGGGCGGGAAACAACACACCCCAGGGCCTTTTGGGGGTCGAAGGGAGGGAACTTAGAGGATGGGTCAATAGGTGCAGCAAACCACCATGGCACACATATACCCATGTAACAACCCTCCACGTTCTGCACGTGTATCCCAGACCTTAAAAGTAAAACTTAAAATCAGTACAAAGAAGATAGAGTATTTTCTAGTGTGAAATATTTTATGTGGATCCTTTATGTCAACAAAGATAAAGCCGGGGCAAGGAAAATTAATTTCACACTTTAGCCTTCTGCAAATGCCTCTTGTTCCAGGATTACTTTAGCCGGTATCACTTAACCCCAAGGTGAAAATGAATACAGTAAGAGGGAGAAACAGTTGTTAAATTTGTTACAATAGCCAAGCTGTCAAATTGAACATGTTATTCATAGTGTTTCTAGTTGTCAACCTAATTTATGTATTAATATTTCAGGACAGCATGTGCAGAAATTTAATCAGCAAACTATTATTTCCATAGAGGTTTAGTGGTTATATTCTGGGAGAGAATTCAGGCTTCAGAATCTCTTCTGCCTCCTCTGTCAGGGTCCATATGCACAGTGGCAGAATTTGTAGAAAAGTAGAAATTGTTGTTGTGAATTACCCATTTGCGTATATTACACAATGCTAAACAATAGATCTGAGTTTGTGGGTAGTTCATTGTTTTTTGTTTTTTGTGTGTGGTTTTTTTTAAAACCAGATCAACTGAACCCAAATCCTTTTAGGAACATAATGGAATGGACATGATTATACTGAATGAATCAGTTGTTATTTAAATAAAATTGAGCTGTAGGGAAACAACAGTTATAAATTGCCTATAACTGACTAGAACTATAAAATATACTAGTAATTGACTTTTAAAATAGTTTTAATATATACATTTAAAATATTTTATTTACATTTTAAATATTATGTTTATTTTAATTGCACATAAGGTTTACATCTAGTATTTTAGTTTTATCTTAGTTTCTCTTTAATCCCTAAGATTGTCAGTGACTTCTCATAATGAATCTCTTAACCTCTAATTCAAGCTAGTGCCTAAATATTGTTGAATTTTTTAACAAATACCACCAACATGGTTGTAGTATTCAAATTTTACTACCCCAAATGATAATCTAGTTTGGGATGGTATAAATTGGAAATTTTCATATAATTTCTGACTTTTTATAGCTGAAGCACTCCCTTGGGACAAGTCAGTACTTAGCTTTTGGATACTAATGTGCCCGCAACCACATGAGGCCAACCAACCATTTTTGGGCAACATTTTATGATGAAAACTTTCAAAATTACAGGAATGTTGAAATAATTGTACAGTAAACACTTATATACCCACCCCCAAGATTCTACAATTAACATTTTACATACTTGCCATATCATGTGTTTATCTCTACATTCATCTTTTATTTTTCTTATATATATTTCACAGTAAATGGCAATTGTCAGTGCATTCTTAACACTTTAGCATGCATATCATTAAATATACTTCAATATTTGTTTACGGTTCTCTTCATTTGTCTTTTGAGGTAAAATTTACACAGTGAAATGTACAAATCCTAAGTGTACTATGAGATTATTTTTGTCAAATGCCTATATCAATATAACCCAAACCTTTAGCTAAATATAGAACATTTTTCACATCCCCCAAATTTCATTCATATCCCTTCCTAGTGAGTCCCCCTCCTCACCCCTAGAGGCAACCACTGTTATGATTTTCTTCCAACAGATTAGTTTCAGGCAACCAGTTATCAGCAAAGGCTTTTTTTTTTTTTTTCCCAGAGTTGTTTGTTAGATTTGACTATATGCCTAGGTACCCTGCCAGAAGGTCAAATGAACAATCTATTTTTCATTTTCACATCCGTATAACTTTCTGAGGCTATTTTGCTTCTCTTCTGATGGCTTACTTGCCCTATTGCCTAACAATCCAGCCATCTTCTAAGCCCTTTCTCATAGTTGCAAGTAAGCAAAAGGCAAAGGAGGGCCTCAAGGGTCTTCGCACAGCACTGTCCTTAAATTAGATATGCACACCGTTTCAGAGATAAATTTAGCCAACATTTATTAAAGGGCTTACTCTGTACCAGATTCTAGGATAAACGTAGACAATACCAAAATAGATGAAACATGCAGAAGTATCAGTAAGGGAGACTGACACATAAACCAATAACTGTGAACCATTAATTATGTTTTTAAAAATGTATTGGGCCACTGCTATGTGGATAGCCCTGTGCCATGCAGTGGGGATATGGCCCTGAACAAGATAGACATGGTTCTTGCCCTCAAGAGCTTCAGTCTAGAAGTGAGGGCAATCCTTACTGATTGTAAGTGTGCTGATATCACAGAAGTGCAGAGTGTTATGGGAGTGTATTGGGGCAGATATAACTTAGTCCTTCTGGGAAGTTATAGGCAGTCAGGAAAAGTTGCCAAGAGAAACTGCCTTTAGGCAAATTACAAAGGACAAGTAAGAGCATGCATTGGTAAAATGCACATACAGTAGTTAGGCCACAGACGTGTGTAAACCACCTAAGAAGAAAGGTGGCATGTTGGAAAAATGGAAATGGAATGTAGAGAACAAAGAGGGATACAACAAAAGGTGAAAGCTGAAGAAGGGGATGGGCTCAGTCAGATAGATTCCTATGACATTTCTCATGAGAGGCTAAGAGCATTTGGCAGGGTGAGCCACCATCATTTTTGCCCTTCACGCCACAGATGAATTACTGACTTTTTAAATTAGTTTCTGAGTTTGACCGGAAGTTGGCTGTATGGTTGTTTCAGCAGGAAGCAGTTCTGAGAGGTGTAGAGTTAAGGAGTCCTAGAATTAAGGAATGATATGACGAGGTTTTGGTTTAATGGGACTTCTTAAAGTATGCAGCTCTATGTAGTCTTAAACCCCTGAGAGCAAACCTAAAAGGAATCATAGGGATCCTTTGACCAAAGGTCTGAAGTCAACCTTTTCCTTCAGAAATCTAAAATCAGCCCAGGACATTCAGTGATAACCACACTCACTAACAGGTCATCCCTGAGTAGTTAGTTCAACAGTTTAAAAATAAATGTAACCGACTTCCTACCTTTGTATCTCTTTGATTTTCTTGCATTATTTAATAGTTTGTAATAAAAAATGACTAGCCATAACAAAAATAATAGCCTAATCTAAGGGTTGCTGTGGGACTTAACCTCTTTGTTCATCCCAGATAAGATTATAAAGGGAAAAAAGTCTACAGTGACTCAGCTGCTGCATTGAATTGTATGCTATTGCTGATATAATCTCCATTACCTTTTTGTAAATTTAATTTTAATTACATCAGTCTGGTAGGCTCCATACAGATATTTACTTTTAGTATAATGGAGTTTTAAGAGAAAATATTCCATGAAAGCATTGAGCATTGAATATTTTATTTGAAGAGCAAATGCTAAAAGTATTTTTATAGTGTTCAATATTGATACTTTGGGAAGGAGTAAAGTGAAAACGTTTTTTAATGGATTAAAAGGAAACCTTTACAGCCTTTACTGTCAGTAGTGTTTAGAAGTTCACACTAATAATAATAAGATTAATATATTATTTATAAATGCATTAGAGAGGATAGCTTTACTAAAATTTCTGTTTTGTTTTTGCTATTTCTGTGTAAAACTGTATCAGTGTTCTTCATATGATATATAACTAAGATAACTCACCCTTTCAATGGTAAGACCAGTTATATACATCCATAAATGTATGGTAATCAAAATATTTAAACTTATCCCAAAACATTAAAATTAAGGCACCATCCATTATATACCCTTCATTTGGGCCATGCCTTAAACTCTTCTCTGCAATTTGTCATTTTTTGAACATATAAGAAATATTGTCTGAATGTAAGCTGACTCAGATATGGAAGCTTCTGAAGGGAAGATCACTTTGAGTGGGTTAATTATCTGAACAGGGTCACACATCATTAAGTTTTTTTAGAAAGTTAATAAAACTAGACTTAACAATCCTCACCTGTTTTCAAAGGCCTTGCCTCAGTGCATTTCTCCCCTTGGCCCCACTTGTGAGGTGCCTTCCCTGAGGCAATCCATTGTCAGGGCAAACTCCTAGGCGCTCCAAAGATCCATGCGGGAAGCCGGGACCAATGAGTTTGCTATGATCTGAATGCAACCTCCCAAAATTTATATGTTGAAAATGTGATAGTATTAAGAGGTGAGGCCTTGAGGGGGTAATTAAGTCATGAGAACAGAGACTTCATGAATGGGATTAGTGACCTTATAAAAAAAGGCTGAAGGGAGTGCTCTAGCCCCTAGGTCCCCTTCACATGAGGACGCAGCAGGAGGCACCATCTATGAAGCAGAGTGACCTCATCAGATACCACGTCTGCAGTGCCTTCATCTTGGACTTCCCCGTTTCCAGAAGTGTGAGAAATAAGTTTCTATTATTTATAAATTTCCCCACCATAAGATATTGTGTTATAGCAGCCTCAGTGGACTAAGAATTTTACCCTGCTCACCTCCTGCCCCAGGATCCCATTCAAACAGGTATGAAGATACTGTGGAATCCTGACATACGTGGAGATCAAAATTGCATTCTCTAAAGCATTGGTCCCCCCTGGTTTCATGGACAACAACTTTCCCATGGACCAGGGAGTGGCAGGGGGTTGGATTTGGAATGAAACTATTCTACCTTAGATCATCAGGCATTAGGTTCTCATAATGAGTGTGCATCCCGGATCCCGCACATGCCCAGTTCACCATAGGGTTCGCACTTCTATGAGAATCTAATGCCACCACTGATTTGACAGGAGGTGGAGCTCAGGCTATAATGCTCGCTTGCCCACTGCTCACCTCCTGCTGTGCAGCCTGGTTTCTAACAGGCCACGGACCAGTACCAGTTCATGGCCTGGGGGTTGGGGGCCTCTGCTCTAAAACGTCTATACCTATTAAACTGATTACATCTATTTTTTTGAAAATGTTATCCACTGGACAATGTCCAGTCAATTGTAAATGGTCAGGTACTGGGACTAATGTTACCACTTTCTTTTTCAACAAAGTGGTTTGTTTGAATAAGCCAATATTTGTTGTTTTTTTCACCCTCAATTTCCACATGGAATCAATTAGTCAAAATCAGTCTCAACCTCTAGTCTTTCTCTTTCTCCATTAAAAAAGACTTAACTTTTAGCACCACGTGCTCTCCTGATTTATAGGTATTTGTGTCATTGTCTATTTGCCAATTAGATGTTAACCTGCTTAGCTGTGGGGGTGGGCAGATTACTCATATCCTCCATGTCTCCTAGGATAGTACTTTGCACATGGCAAGTTGCAAAACATTTGCTAGTAATTTAATTCATTAGTGGTATACAGCAAATCAAAACCATGCTTGTTCCCAAAAGCAGTTATTATGGAAATTATTGTATACCTATTTTGTGTCTTCACAATCTATTGATAAATATCAACTATAACATATGAATGTTTACCACTTTGATATTTTATATGTTGCCAAAATGGTTTAATTAACTTTTTCCCTAGCCACATACAGTATATTAATTTTCTCTTGTAATTAGTTCGTACATTTTGGTTTTTATGAAACCAGATGGTGGATGGCATTTGTATTTGGAGGACTGTTGACAGTGTAATGAAAGGAAGTTATACGAAGAAGGAATATATACATTTACTAACAACATTAAGGATTTAAAGTGTTTTCTTAATAATGTGGAGTAAGCCTTCAGCTATTGTTATTCCTACCAGCTATTGCAAACTATGTAGTACTGGGTAGTACTTAACAAATGTTAAGCTCAGGACAACACTGCATTAACAAAAAAAAAAAGAAAGAAAAAAGGCTTGGACTTTAAAATTCAGAGGAGACCTATCACTGAACATTCTTCTCTGTTCTAAACTAGTAAAAAGCATAATTAAAGCGTTATAGGTAAGGCTCACTATAGGCTATAGTAAGAAGACAGACGAGAGGTGTTCTACAAATCAAGGAATTTAGATTATGCTGAGAGGGATTTTTCCAAGATTCTCTACCACAAAATCATTGATGTTCCAGCCAGAGACCCCCAGGAACATCCCCAGGTTGAACAAAGATGGTCTCCTGGCCACTGCAACATGCCACGGGGAACTGGTGGGCATCTCAGTAAGAGATGCTCAGAAAAGAAGTGCTTATTATTGGGTTTCGGCTTACGTGTGATTATTTCGGGGAAGTTTCAAGGAAGTGTGGTTTCATTCTAGATTGGGTGCTATCAGAAAACAGCGATGATTTCATGATTGGTTATATTGATAATTTTTATCTAAGAGGGTCAGAGGAATGGAGCAAAGCTGAGTCCATATCTGGTAAAGAAGCAGTAATCATTCGTGCCATGAGAGGGCACATGTTTGGTCCTTGTTTGTGGTTTGGGCAGTATTCTAAGTCTTTGCCATGTCTGTTTGCTTATGGATGGCCTTGCTTTTATTTTATTTCATCAGTATCACAAAATGACTTTCTCTAATATTTGTTCTGTATACATTTATTTATATTCAGCTAAACACTATCACCTAACTACAAGAGCCAGGCCAGCTTCCATTTGATAGCAGTCAGAGACATCTTTTTGCTTATTAATTGCTGTTTTTTCCTTTGTAATTAATGTAAACATCTCTACTGAAGTTGGTAGATAGGTAGATAGATGGGTAGGGTAGAGAGTTGAGTGGATGGGCAGGTGGATAGGAAAAGAGAGAGCTCTTCATTAGCTAAGTGAAAAATGTAAAATTTTGGAAACAGAATCATTATTTGACAACCATAATAATTTATTCAGACAAGGATCATCAATGAAAGTTTGGGGAGCAACAGCCTATTTATATAGCCTCAAACTATTTCCTCGCAAAATACCTGTTGGTTGCAAGGGAAACAGTTATTTTATAAATTAGAAAACGTTAATCACCCTGTTATGATGATGATGAGAGTGGTAGTACAGACAAGCTTTACTGGAAAGTTATGGGTAAGTACTGTATATGAATTTAATCTAGGTGATATAAATTGTATGGCCATTCTCTGAGGTTTGTAATGGCTTGTGAACTAGTTGCAGGGCATACACTTTATATTTAACCAAGAGAGTCTTCAGACTCAATTCCTATTACCAGCCATATTATGGAGTCTCTTTCCTGTGTATCTAATTTATCATTCAATTTCTCTTTAAATCTCTCATTTGCATTCTTCCTTTTCCTACTGCAGTAAAGTTCTGCTCACCACATATATGGATTACTGCAGCTATTTCAAAGCAATCCCCCCATTTCCAGTTTCTTTGTCAACTCTGCAATACAAAACGTTTCCCTCTATGCCTTTCTGTAACATCCCTTGTAGCATGGCATCACCCTGCCCTGCCTCGGTATATTCAGACTCCTCATTTTCAAGACCATCAGTAATTTGATCCCTTTACTTTTCTCTTTTCCAAGGAAGTTCTCCTCACTGTCGCCAACCCCCTTCTGTAATAAACTCCATGTCTTTTCCTGCATTGAGAAAGCTCTTCTACTGTATTCTATATCTGAATTCTACTCATCTTCAAGTCATAACTTCCCTGAAATCTTCCCCAACTTGGGTCTCAAAATCAGTCTTGTATCTAGAATGTGCTCCACCCTGTCTGATATTGAATAGTTTTCTGTTTTGTACAGGTATCTCAGTTTTGACTCTGTCGAAAATGCAAGTTCCCTTGCAATGGGGACCGAGCAATCTTTCCTTTGATTCTCTTAACACCTAGCAGAGTGTTGGGTGCAGGGTGGAGCCTCTGTAAGTGGAGGACTTGCTGATTGGTGAATTACTGTAATGTGGGCAGGTGAACCAAGTACAAGTAATCCCCTGTCAGTGAAAGGATAGCTGCATTTTGGACACTTGATGAAAGATGTTTTTCCTGTAAACTAAAATGTATGATGAATTGCTTTTGTTCTGTATGTTCTTCTGTATATATGCTTTCTTTTCCATTTGATTATAAGAAACAATTGCTGTTAAACCCCCAAATTTTCAGCACACAGAGAAACCTCAAAAGACTTGAGACACTGATAGCCTAATTATAATTTAACTTGCATACGCTATACTGTAACAAACTGTGCAACTTCCTCAAATACATCGTGTCCCTTTCAAGCCTTCTTCCTTTGTTCATGCTGCTATGTCTTCTGGAAGGTATCTCCTCCTTCATACCTGGGAAAGTTTGATTTATATGTCAAGTCCCAGCTTAATTGTAGTCTTCTCTGAGAAACTCTTCCTGATCATCGGACAAAATGAATTGTTCCTCTCTGTGCCTCAGTAGCACTTCGCTTATACTCAGTTTCAGACCTTGCTATGCAGTATTGGAAACAATGCTGTCTTGCCCCATTATATCATGAGACTAAGGGCAGAGCTGTGCCTTGCGTGACTTTTGTTTTGGAAGCAACACTATAGTAATCAATTAATTTTAACATGGCAAGCCCTTATTGAGAACTGCGTAAGTGAACTCATGCTAGTGGTGTGTAAAGTTCCAACTATATATTATTCGAATGAGTAGATCTGAAAGGCCTCATATAGATCATACTAGGTTTTCTTTACATAGACTTTAACATGAAAAGAAAAGAATTACAGATGAATTATGCTAATTTTAAGAGGCTTTTTTATTCCCAAAATTTTAAAAGCTGAAAACTCTGAAATTACCAATTTTGTAGTAACTTTATTTACTTATAAATTATTTTGTATAAAATATTACCTATTTCAGAAAGAGAAACGTCTTGTTTTGTCATAATAAAGCACAAAAAGTATATAACTTTATTCAGTAGCATGCATGGTTGTAACATTAATATCTAGTTTAATGAGTACCCTAGAAATTTTAATAAGCACACCCAACAAAGAATAAAAATACTCAAAATATTTATTTTCTTTAAAATATAAGAAATTTAGGAGGTTTTAACTCTCATCACTCCTGATTTACATGCTTAATTTAGAGTTTTACTTCTGTCTTTTTTAACTCCATAAATTAGACATATTTAAGACATAAATTATTATTTTATGCAGCTAATACTTAAGCTTAGCTATATATTTACCAGTTTGTTTGCACACTACCAGTTTTTGCATTTCACACTTTACATTTGAGACAATTTTTCTTCTACCTTCTAAAGGAAGAGTGCAGTAAGCTCACTTGTTTTTCTAAAAAGGTCCTCTTTTGATCTTTTTTTGACACATAATTTGGTTGGTTATTCTAGACAGTGGATTTTTCTCTCAGCAGTATGAAGATAATCTATAGTCTTTCTGGCTTCCAATGCTGTTGCAAAGTCAGCTGAAAATATAATTGTCATGTTGTAGGTAATCTGTATATTTTCTCTGGCTGTTTTTAAGGTCTGTTGTTTTTAGTAATCTTCATTTTCACTATGAAATGGAATTTTGATATTTAAATGCAGTGCTTTATATTCATTGTGCCTGGAATTTGTTGACTTTCCTGAATCTGAGGACTGGAATCTTTCAACAAACCTGGGAAATATTTAGCCATTATTTCTTCAAATACTGCCTCTACCTTATCTCTCTTGTCCATTTGTTTCTGGAATTCAAAAGATGTATATTAGATTGTCTCCATATATTATGCCTATCTCCTATACTCATATTTTTCATTTCTTTCTCTTGGTGTGATAAATTCTGTATAATTTATTCAAATCTGTCTTGCTCTTCACCTATTTTTTCAGTGATTTAAGCATTCCATTGTGTTTTAATTTTAATGTTTTTTATTTCTAGAGGTTTTATTAGTTTCTTTTTCAAATCTGTATTATTGGCTTTTGTGGTTTCTAATTTGTATTCTTTTATACAATGCTTATTTTTATTCCTTTAAACAGATTAAGTACTTATTTTGTATTTAAGATAATTTTGTATTTCGGATAATTTTGTATGTGATTCAGCTTGTTCTTTTGTTTGAGCTGGATCTCACATATATCGTCTTGATTTTTATGTGTGCACGTATGGTTTAAGAGGAACTTTGTTTGCTGGAATAGACTAAGGCATTGTTAGAAAGTACATTGTTAGAAAGCGTAATGACTGAAGGTAATTAGCATATCCCAACACAATTCTTTGTGTTGGGAATATTCAAAATCCTCTCCTACTTGCTTGAAAATATACAATAAATTATTGTTAACTATTTTCTCCCTAAAGTGCTATAAAACACTAGAAATTATTCTAACTGTAATTCCATGTGTGTTAACCAACCTCTCTTTATCCCCTCTTACTATCCACTCTTCCCAGAATCTAGTATCCACAATTCTACTCTCTATTTTTATGAGCTCAACTTTTGTAGCTCCCACATGTGAGTGTGAAAATGCATTGTTTATCCTTCTGTGCCTCACCTATCTACCTTATTATAATGTCCTCCAGGTTTGCTCATGTTGCCATGAATGACAGAATTTTATTCATTTTGATGGCCGAATAGTATTCTATTGAGTATATATACCATAATTTCTTTATCCATTCATCCGTTGATGGACTCTTGAGTTGATTCCTTATTTTGGGTGTTGGGAATAATGTTTCAGTGAACATGGAAGTGAAGATATCTCTTTGATATTCTGATTTCCTTTTCTTTGGATAAATCCCGATAGTGGGATTGCTGGATTATATGTTCTATTTTTAGTTTTTTTGAGAAACCTCCACACTGTTTTCCGTAATGATTATACTAATTTACATTCCCATAAACAATGTACAAGAGTTCCTTTTTCTCTGCATTCTCACCAGCATTTTTTTATTTTTTGTTTCTTTTGATAATAGCCATTTTAACTAGGGTGAGATGAATGTCTCACTGTGGTTTTGATTTGTATTTCCCTGATGATTAGTGATGTTAAGCATCTTTGATATACCTGTTGATCATTTATGTATCTTCTTTTGAGAAATGTCTCTTCAGCTCATTTGCCCATTGTTTAATTGGATTATTTGTTGTTTTGGCTGTTGAGTTCCTTGTATATTCTGAATATTAATCTCTTGTTGGATGAATAGTTTACAAATGTTTCACCAATTCTTCAGGTAGCCTCTTTACTCTGTTGATTTATTCTTGTGCTGTGAAGATACTTTATAGTTTAATATTAATCCATTTGTCATTTTTGCTTTGTTACCTGTGCTTTAGAAGTCATATCCACAAAATCTTTGCTTAGATCAGTGTCCTTAAGTATTTCCCCTTTGTTTTCTTCTAGTAGTTTTATAGATTCAGGTCTTACATTTTAATCTATGTTGAGTTGATTTTTGTATGTAGTGACAGATGTGGGTCTAGTTTTTGGTCTTCTCCATATGGACATCCATTTTTCGCAGTACCATTTATTTGAAGGAGGCTGTTCTTTCTCCATTGTATGTTCTGATCACCTTTGTTGAGAAACAGTTGTCTGTAAATACATGGATTTATTTCTGGGAGCTGAAATTCTGTTACATTGGTCTCCCTGTTTTTATACCAGTACCATGCTGTTTTTGTTACAACAGTTTTGTGGTATATAATTTGAATTCAGGTAGTGTGATGCCTCCAGCTTTCCTCTTTTTGCTCAGGGTTGCTTTGGCTATTTGAGATTTTTGTGATGGTTCCATATAAATTTTAGGATAATTTCTTTTATTTCTATGAAGAATGTCATTGGTGTTTTGATAGAGATTGCATTGAATCTGTAGATTACTTTAGGTAGTATAGTGATTTTGACAGTCTTCTTCCAATTCAAAAACGTGATTTTTTTTTTTCATTTTTGTATGTCCTCTTCAATTTTCTTCATCATTGTTTTCTAGCTTTCATTGTAGAGATCTTGCACATTTTTGGTTAAATTCCTAGGTGTTTTATTATTTTTGTTACAATTATAAATGAGATTGATTTCTTGATTTATTTTTCAGCTAGTTTGTTTTGGTGTATAGAAACCCTAGTGATTTTTATATGTTGATTTTTTATCCTACAATGTTACCAAATTGGTTTGTCAATTGTAAGAGTTATTTCATAGAGGTTGTTTTCTTTTTTGTCCTTTAGTTTTTCTATATATAAGACTATGTATCTGCAAACAGGGACAGTTTCATTTCCTACTGTCCAATGTGCATGCCTTTTATTTTTTCTCTTGTCTAATGCCTCTGACTAGGACTTTTAGTTCTGTGTTGAATAAGAGTTCTGAAAGTAGGCATCTGTATTAGTCCATTCTTGCATTGCTGGAAAGAACTACCTGAGACTGGGTAATTTATAAAGGAAAAAGTTTTAAGTGGTTCACAGTTCTTCAGGCTGTACAGGAGGCATGGAAGGGAGGCCTCAGGAAACTTACAGCCATGGTGGAAGGTGAAGGGAAAGCAGGCACTTCATACATGGCTGGAAAAGGAAGAAGAGAGAGAGAGAGAAGTGCTACCTACACACTTTCAAACAACCAAATCTCACGAGAACTCTACCATGAGAATAGCAAGGGGGAAGTTTGCCCCCAGTATTCAATCACCTTCCACCAGGCCCCTCCTCCAACACTAGCAATTACAATTTGATGTGAGATTTGGGTGGAGACACAGAGCCAAACCATATCATTCTACCCCTGGTCCTTCTCAAATCTCATGTCCTTCTCACATTGCAAAATACGATCATACTTTCTCAACAGGCCCCCAAGTCTTTACTCATTTCAGCATTAACTTAAATGTCCAAGTACAAACTCTGAGACAAGGCAAGTCCCTTCCACCTATGAGCCTGTAAAATCAAAAACAAGTTAGTCACTTCCAGGATACAGTGGGGGTACAGGCATTGGGTAAATGCTCCCATTCCAAAAGGGAGAAATTGGCCAAAACAAAGGGGCTACAGGCCTCTTGCAAGTCTGAAACCCAGTAGGGTAGTCATTAAATCTTAAAGTCCCAAAATAATCTTCTTTGACCCCAGGCCACACTGATGCAAGGGGTGGGCTCCCACGGCCTTGGGCAGCTCCACTGCTGTGGCTCTGCAGGGCTCAGCTCCATGGCTGCTCTCAAGGGCTAGTGTTGAGTGTCTGTGGCTTTTCCAGGTGCACAGTACAAGCTCTTGGTGGGTCTGGAGGATGGTGGCTGTCTTCTCACAGCTCCACTAGGCAGTGCCCCAGTATGGACAGTGTGCGGGGGCTTCAACACCACACTTCCCCTCCTCACTGCTCTAGTAGAGGTTCTTCATGAGGGCCCCACTCCTGCAGCAAACTTCTTCCTGGACATCCAGGCATTTCCATACATCCTCGGAAATCTAGGCAGAAGTTCCCAAACTCCGGTTCTTGACTTCTGGGCACTTGCAGGCTCAACACTACGTGGAAGTTGCCAATGCTTGGGACTTGCACTCTCTGAAGCCACAGCCCGAGCTCTATGTTGGCCCCTTTCAGCCATGGCTGCAGTGGCTGGGACAGAGGGAACCAAGTCCCTAAGCTGCACACAGCACGGGGAACCTGTTTCCAGGCCACGAAACTATTTTTCCCTTCTAGGTCTCCAGGCCTGTGATGGGAAGGGCTGCTGCAAAGGTCCCTGAAATTCCCTGGAGGCATTTTTGCCATTGTCTTGCTCTTAACATTCAGCTCCTCTTTGCTTATGCAGATTTATGCAACCTTGAATTCCTCCCCAGAAAATAGGTCTTTCTTTTCTACTACATGGTCAGGCTGCAAATTTTCCAAACTTTTATTCTCTGTTTCTTCTTTAAATATAACTTTCAGTTTCAGAAAATCTCTTTTTGTTGAAGTACATTCTTTCTGTACCTAATTTATTGAGAGTTTTTATCATAAAGGATGTTGAATTTTAGCAAATGCTTTTTTAGCATGTGGTTTTAGCCTTTCATCTGTTGATGTAACATATCACATTTATTGATAGGCATGTGTTGAAACATCCTTGCATCCTTGGGATAAATCCTAGTTGACTGTGGCATAGAATCTTTTTGATGTGCTGTTTGATTTCGTTTGCTAGTATTTTGTTGGGGATTTTTGCATCTATGTTCATCAGGGGTATTGGTCTGTAGTTTTCTTTTTTGGCTCTCTTTGTGCTGTTTTGATATCAGAATAATGCTACCCTTATAGAATTAATAGAATAATTAATAATTAGTAGAATTAATGTGGAAGAATTTTTTTCTCTTCAATTTTTTGGAAAAGTTTGAGAAGAATTGGTGTTAGTCCTTTAAAGATTCAGTAGAATTCAGCAGTGAAGCCATTTGGTTCCAGGATTTTCTTTGCTGAAAGACTTCTTATTCCTGATTCAACCTCATCACTTGTTAGTCAGTTCAGGTGTTCTGTTTATTCTTGGTTCAATTTTGGTAAATTATATGTGTCTGTAAATTTATTCATTTTTTGTAGATTTTCCATTTTGTCTGTGTAGAATTATTCATTATTCATAATAGTCTGTAAAGATCCTTTTTATTTCTGTGGTATCAGTTGTAGTAGTTCCTTTTTTGTTTCTGATTTTGAGTCTTCTCTTTTTTTTCTTAGTACAGCTAATGGTTTCTCAGTATTGTTTATCTTTTCCAAAACCCAACTTTTTCTTTTACTGATCTTTAGTACTTTGTCTTTGTTTCATTTAGTTCTGATCTTTATTATTTCCTTTATTCTAATTTGGGGTTTGGTTTGTTCTTGCTTTTCTAATAGCTTGAGGTACAACATGAGGTTGTTTATTTGAAATATTTCTGCTTTTATGATGTAGGCATTTACTGCTCTGAACTTCTCTTAATACTGCCTTTGGTCTAT